>NC_057794.1:236801005-237023234 GCF_018294505.1 Triticum aestivum | reverse complement strand
CCCTCTCCCTTTCCTTCCTTCTTCTCCTACTTGGACTAGGAAAGGGGGAACCCTACTCCTACTAGGAGTAGGAATCCTCCCTTTGGGCATGCCCCTTGAGGCCGTCCCTCCTCCTCCTACTCTCCTTTATATACGGGGGAGGGGGGCACCCCATAGACACACAAGTTGATTTCTTTTCCGTGTGCGGTGCCCTCCTCCACAGATTTCCACCTCGGTCATATTGTTGTAGTGCTTAGGCAAAGCCCTGCGTTGGTAACTTCATCATCACCGTCAACACGCCGTCGTGCTGACGAAACTCTCCCTCGGCCTCAGCTGGATCTAGAGTTCGGGGGATGTCACCGAGCTGAACGTGTGCAGATCATAGAGGTGTCATGCATTCGGTACTTGATTGGTTGGATCGCGAAGACGTTCAACTACATCAACCGCGTCATTCAACGCTTCCGCTTTCGGTCTATGAGGGTACGTAGACACACTCTCCCCTCTCATTGCTATGCATCCCTAGATTGATCTTGCGTGATTGTAGTTTTTTTTGAAATACTGCGTTCCCCAACAATGGCATCCGAGCTAGCTCTATGCGTAGATGTTATATGCACGAGTAGAACACAAAGGAGTTGCGGGCGTGAGTATATACATATTGCTTGCTATCACTAGTTGTTTCTTGATTCAGCGGTATTGTTGGATGAAGCGGCTAGGACCGACATTACATGAGCGCGTTCATGAGACTGGTTCTACCGACGTGCTTTGCACACAGGTGGCTGGCGGGTGTCAGTTTCTCCAACTTTAGTTGAATCAGATTCAATGAAAAGGGTTCTTTCTGAAGATCAAAAAGCAATCACTATACCACGTTGTGGTTTTGATGCGTAGGTAAAAACGGTTCTTGCTAAAGCCCGTAGCAGCCATGTAAAACTTGCAACAACAAAGTAGAGGACATCTAACTTGTTTTTGCAGGGCATGTTGTGATGTGATATGGTCAAGATGTGATGATATATAAATTGATGTATGAGATGATCATGTTTTGTTAAAGTTATCGGCAACTGGCTAAAGCCTTATGGTTGTCTCTTTATTGCATGAGATGCAAGCGCCATATAATTGCTTTACTTTATCGCTATGTGATAACAATAATTGCAAAAGAAATAGTTGGCGAGATGACCATGTGACGACACGTTGATAGAGATCAAGATGATGGAGATCATGGTATCATGACGGTGTCGATGGAGATCATGACAGTACTTTGGAGATGCAGATCAAACGCATAAGATGATAATGGCCATATCATGTCACATATTTTCATTGCATGTGATGTTTATCTTTTATGCTTCTTATTTTTGCTTAGTACGACGGTAGCATTATGAGATGATCCCTTACTAAAATTTCAAGGTATAAGTGTTCTCCCTGAGTATGCACCGTTGCGGCAGTTCTTCGTGCTCAGACACCATGTGACGATCGGGTGTGATAAGCTCTATGTTCACATACAACGGGTGCAAGCCAGTTTTGCACAAGCAGAATACTCAGGTTAAACTTGACGAGCCTAGCATATGCAGATATGGCCTCGGAACACTGAGAACGAAAGGTCGAGCGTGAATCATATGATAGATATGATCAACATAGTGATGTTCACCATTGAAAACTACTCCATCTCACGTGATGATCAGACATCGTTTAGTTGATATGAATCACGTTATCACTTAGATGATTAGAGGGATGTCTATCTAAGTGGGAGTTCTTAAGTAATATGATTAATTGAACTTAAATTTAGCATGAACTTAGTCCTGATAGTATTTGCATATCTATGTTGTAAATCAATTGCTCGCGTATAGCTTCCACGTTTTATTTATGATATGTTCCTAGAGAAAACTATGTTGAAAGATGTTAGTAGCAATGATGCGGACTAGCTCCATGATCTAAGGATTATCCTCATTGCTGCATAGAAGAATTATGTCCTTGGTGCACCGCTAGGTGACAGACCTATTGCAGGAGCAGAGGCAGATTAGTAACTCGAAACAGGAGTTGCAAAATGAACAGAGACTAGTTAAGGGCAACGTGACGATGTGTGTTGGAAGTGATTCCAAGGTTGATAACATCACCATTGCACACTCCCTTTACCTTCAGGATTAGTGTTGAACCTATGATAAATGTTATTTGGTGTTTGCGATGAGCATAAGTATGATTGGATCATGTTTATTGCAATACGGTAATTCATTTAAGTCAAATAATAATTGTTGTTCTATTTACATGAATAAAACCTTCTATGGTCATACACTCAATATAAATGGTTTATTGAATCTCGATCGTAGTGATACGCATATTCATAATATTGAAGCCAAGAGATGAAAAGTTAATAATGATAGTGCAACTTATATGTGGCACTGCCGTTTAGGTCATATTGGTGTAAAGCACATGAAGAAACTCCATGTTGATGGACTTTTGGAATCACTTGATTGTGAATCATTTGATGCTTGCGAACCATGCCTCATGGGAAAGATGACTAAGACTCTGTTCTCTTGAACAATGGAGTGATCCACTGACTTATTGGAAATAATACATACCGATGTATGTTGTCCAATGAGTGTTGAGGCTCGCGGTGGGTATCGTTATTTTCTGACCTTCACAGATGATTTGAGTAGATATGAGTATATCTACTTAATGAAACACAAGTCTGAAACATTTGAAAAGTTCAAAGAATTTCAGAGTGAAGTGGAGAATCATCGTAACAAGAAAATAAAGTTTCTACGATCTGATCGAGGAAACGAAATATTTGAGTTATGAGTGTGGCCTTCAGTTGAAACAATGTCGAATAGTTTCACAACTCATGCCACCTGGAACACCATAGTGTAATGATGTGTCGGAATGTCATAACCGTACTTTATTAGATATGGTGCGATCTATGATGTCTCTTACTGATTTACCACTATCGTTTTGGGGTTATGCATTAGAGACAACTGCATTCACGTTAAATAGGGCACCGTCTAAAAATCCATTGAGATGACACCATATGAATTGTGGTTGTCGTTTCTTAAAGTTTGGGGTTGCGATGCTTATGTGAAGAAGTTTCAACCTAATAAGCTCAAACCCAAATCGAAGAAGTGCGTCTTCATAGGATACCCAAAAGAAACTGTTGGATACACCTTCTATCACAGATCCGAAGGCAAAATCTTTGTTGCTAAGAATAGATCTTTCCTAGAGAAGGAGTTTTCTTGAAAGAAGTGAGTGGGAGGAAAGTAGAACTTGATGAGGTAATTGTACCTTCTCCCGAATTGGAAAGTAGTTCATCACAGAAATCAGTTCCAGTGATTCCTACACCAATTAGTGAGGAATTTAATGATGATGATCATGAAACTTCAGATCAAGTTACTACCGAACCTCGTAGGTCAACCAGAGTATGTTCCGCACCAGAGTGGTACGGTAATGTTGTTCTGGGAGTCATGTTACTAGACCATGACGAACCTACGAACTATGAGGAAGCGATGATGAGCCCAAATTCCGTGAAATGGCTTAAGGCCATGAAATCTGAGATGGGATCCATGTTTGAGAACGAAGTATGGAATTTGATTGACTTGCCTGATGATTGGTGAGCCATTCAGAATAAATGGATCTTCAAGAGGAAGACGGACGCTGATAGTAGTATTACTATCTACAAAGCTCGAATTGTCGCAAAAAGGTTTTTGACAAGTTCAAGGTGTTGACTACAATGAGAATTTCTCACTCGTATTGATGCTTAAAAGTCTGTCTGAATCATGTTAGCAGTTGCCGCATTTTATGAAATCTGGCAAATGGATATCAAAACTACATTCCTTAATGGATTTATTAAAGAAGAGTTGTATATGATGCAACCAGAAGGTTTTGTCAATCCTAAAGGTGCTAACAAACTATGCAAGCTCCAGTGATCCATCTATGGACTAGTGCAAACATCTCGGAGTTGGAATATACGCTTTGATGAGTTGATTAAAGCATATAGTTTTATACAGACTTGCGGTGAAGCCTGTATTTACAAGAAAGTGAGTGGGAGCACTACAACATTTCTGATAAGTATATGTGAATGACATATCGTTGATCGAAAATAATGTAGAATTTTCTGGAAAGCATAAAGGATTGTTTGAAAGGAATTTTTCAAAGAAAGATCTTGGTGAAGCTACTTACATATTGAGCATCAAGATCTATAGAGATAGAACAAGACGCTTGATAAAAATTTCAATGAGTACATACCTTGACAAGTTTTTGAAGTAGTTCAAAATGGAATAGTCAAAGAAGGAGTTCTTGCCTGTGTTGCAAGGTGTGAGGTTGAGTAAAGACTCAAAACCCGACCACGGTAGAAAATAGTAAGAGAACGAAAAGTCATTCCCTATGCCTCAGTCATAGGTTCTATAAAGTATGATATGCTATGTACCAGACCTATTGTGTACCTCACCATGAGTTTGGCAAGAGGGTACAATTGTGATCCAGGAGTGGATCACTAAACAACGGTCAAAATTATCCTTAGTGGAATACGGAAATGTTTATCGGTTATAGAGGTGACAAAGAGTTCGTCGTAAGGAGTTACGTAGGTGCAAGCTTTGACACCGATCTGGATGACTCTAAGTCTCGATCTAGATACATATTGAAAGTGGGAGCAATTAGCTAGAGTAGCTCCATGCAGAGCATTGTAGACATAGAAAATTTGCAAAATACATACAACTCTGAATGTTTCAGACCCGTTGACTAAACTTCTCTCACAAGCAAAACATGATCACTCTTTGGGTGTTAATCACATAGCGATGTGAACTAGATTATTTACTCTAGTAAACCCTTTGGGTATTAGTCACATGGAGACATGAACTATTGGTGTTAAATCACATGGCGATGTGAACTAGATTATTGACTCTAGTGCAAGTGGGAGGCTGAAGGAAATATGCCCTAGAGGCAATAATAAAGTTTTTATTTATATTTCCTTATATCATGATAAATGTTTATTATTCATGCTAGAGTTGTATTAACCGGAAACTTAGTACATGTGTGAATACATAGAAAAACAGAGTGTCCCTAGTATGCCTCTACTTGACTAGCTCGTTAATCAAAGATGCTTAAGTTTCCTAACCATAGACATGTGTTGTCATTTGATGAACGGGATCACATCATTAGAGAATGATGTGATGGACATGACCCATCCATTAGCTTAGCATAAATGATCGTTTAGTTTTATTGCTATTGCTTTCATCATGACTGATACATGTTCCTCTAACTATGAGATTATGCAACTCCCAAATACCAGAGGAACACCTTGTGTGCTATCAAATGTCACAACGTAACTAGGTGATTATAAAGATGCTCTACAGGTGTCTCTGGTGGTGTTTGTTGAGTTGACATAGATCAAGATTAGGATTTGTCACTCTGATTGTCAAAGAGGTATCTCTGGGCCCTCTCGGTAATGCACATCACTATAAGCCTTGCAAGCAATGTGACTAATGAGTTAGTTGCGGGATGTTGCATTACAGAACGAGTAAAGAGACTTGACGGTGACGAGATTGAACTAGGTATGATGATACCGACGATGGAATGTCGGGCAAGTAACATACCGATGACAATGATCTTCGCAGAATATGTAGGAGCCAATATGAGCATCCAGGTTCTGCTATTGGTTATTGACCGGAGATGTGTCTCGTTCATGTCTACATAGTTCTCGAACCCGTAGGGTCCACACACTTAGCGTTCGATGATGATTTGTATTATGAGTTATGTGATTTGATGTACGGAAGGTTGTTCGGAGTCCTGAATGAGATCACGTACATGATGAGGAGTATCGAAATGGTCGAGACGTAAATATCAATATATTGGAAGGCTATATTCGGACATCGGAAAGGTTCCGAGTGATTCGGGTATTTTTCGGAGTACCGGAGAGTTACGGGAATTTGCCGGGGGAAGTAGTGGGCCTTAATGGGCCATACGGGAAAGAGATAAGGGCCTCAAGGGGTGGCCGCGTGCCCCCCATGGGCTGGTCCGAATTGGACTAGGAGGCCCCCCCCGTCTTTCCTTCTCCCTCTCCCTCTCCTTCCTTCTTCTCCTACTTGGACTAGGAAAGGGGGAAACCTACTCCTACTAGGAGTAGGAATCCTCCCTTTGGGCGCGCCCCTTGAGGCTGGCCCTCCTCACCCTCCCCTCCTTTATATACAGGGGAGGGGGCAACCCATAGACACACAAGTTCATTTCTCAGCCGTGTGTGGTGCCCTCCTCCATAGATTTCCACCTCCATCATATTGTCGTAGTGCTTAGGCGAAGTCCTGCATCGGTAACTTCATCATCACCATCAACACACCGTCGTGCTGACGAAACTCTCCCTTGGCCCCAGCTGGATCTAGAGTTCGAGGGACGTCACTGAGCCGAATGTGTGCAAGTCACGGAGGTGCCGTGCATTCGGTACTTGATCGGTTTGATCGCAAAGACGTTTGACTACATCAACCGCGTTATTCAACGCTTGCGCTTTCGGTTTACGAGGGTACATAGACACACTCTCCCCTCTCGTTGCTATGCATCCCTAGATGGATCTTCCATGTTCGTAGGAATTTTTTTGAAACACTGCATTCCCCAACACTACGCAAGGAGGGCTTGGACCTCTACGTCTTTGTCTAGGAGTGTGGTGATACGTCCATTTTGCATCATGCTTTTATATCAATATTTATTGCATTATGGACTGTTACTACGCATTATGCCACAATACGTATGCCTTTTATCTCTTATTTTACAAGGTTTACATGAAGAGGGAGAATGCCGGCAGCTGGAATTCAGGGCTGGAAAAGGAGCAAATATTAGAGACCTATTCTGCACAACTCCAAAAGTCCTGAAACTCCACGGGAGCATGTTTTGGAATATATAAAAAATACTAGCGAAAGAATTAACCAGAGGTGGCCCACACCCTGTACACGAGGGTGGGGGCACACCCTACCCCCTGGGCGCGCCTGAGAGAGTCCTGGACTAAGGGGTCCTCGGGCGTCCGGCCTGTTATCCATGGGCTGGACTGATGGGCTGTGAAGACATGAAGGCTGAAGACTGTACCTCTATCCAGATTGGACTCTCCTTGGCGTGGAAGGCAAGCTTGGCAACCGACTATGAAGATTCCTTCTTATGTAACCGCCTCTATGTAACCCTAGATTTCCTCCCCCGGTTTCTATATAAACCAGAGGGGTTAGTCCGGAAAGGATACACTCATTACCATAGTCATACAGGCTAGGCTTCTAGGGTTTAGCCATTACGATCTCGGGGTAGATCAAATCTTGTAACACACATATTCATCGAGGTCAATCAAGCAGGACGTAGGGTACTACCTCCATAGAGAGGGCCCGAACCTGGGTAAACATCATGTCCCATGTCTCCTGTTACCATCGATTCTAGACGCACAGTTCGGGACCCCCTACCCGAGATCCATCGGTTTTGACACCGACATTGGTGCTTTCATTGAGAGTTCCACTGTGCCATCGACGAAAGGCTCGATGGCTCGCCTTGTCCTTATAGACAACATCACCTCCGGGGGAGCTCTGGCCCCAGGCCAAACCCTCCGGCTGGGCGGCTTTACTATGATCGCACGTTCGGCCGTTGAGCCGACGATGACCTCTCGGGCCATCGAAAATCCCTTTCGCATTAAGTCTGATCACTCCAAGCAGATGGATCCAGCAGAGTTTTCATCTTTGAACAAAGTCCTAGATCGCATCGCCGCTTTGGGAGTCGCCATAGACTACGATCGGATCGGGCCTAAAACCGACCAAGGAGAAATCAAGGCCCCACTGGTCACCCACCAGATTGCGGTGGTCGTGGAGCAGAACGGTGATTCTTCTTCTATATCGAAGACGGACTATGTTCGGATCACCGTTCAGGAAGAGTCGGATACTCACCCACGAAAAGACGCGACCAGCCCTCCGAACATAGCATTGGACGGTAGTCCTAAACAATCAGAAGATATTCCGGAACCCGGACTATTAAGCCCGGAAGGTCGTCAGACTCCAGATAATCGGTCAGGTCAGGGTTCGGATTCAATTCCACCCACCCACCTGGACATAGACGCTCTCTTGAGCATAAAACAACAGTCTTAGGAAATGGTCCACCACTTCGGGGCCAGATTCCTCCTTGTCAAAGGCAAGGTAAAAGATTGCCGCGACGACGACGCAATATCAGCATTCTGCAACAATTGTGCAGACGAAGGAATCCTCAACACCATCAATCACCGCCGCATACTAAAATTCGCTGACTTCGCAACCATTGTACAAAAGTACAGCGCGATGGAGAGCGCCTGGAAAACTCAGGCAACTCACTGGGAACCATCGGTCGCAACTCAATTCCCCCTACAGGCAAAAAGGGCGCACCCTCGTGGCACACCCAGTCCAACAGTCAAGAAACACAAAACCTCTATGCGGCACGACACCGTTTTGGAGGGATGGCTCGATGGCCCATGCAAAATACATACAACACCAGATACCGTGGCAACCCACAGCCTTAGAACATGTTGGATACTATGACAGGTAGCCAAGAGCGGCAAGGACATCCTTATCAAGGATGACCCAGAACGGCATCCTCCAGAAGACGGTAACTCAAGAGTATTGACGGTATTTGCGACATTCGCTTCAAACAACAAGCGCAAAAGGGCACTTCACGAGCTCGCCAAAGTCTGCCAAATTGCTACCATAAACCCCTAGAATGACACGGCTATAACATTCAACGCCGGTGACGAACCAAAGTACAGAACAGTACGAGCGCCAGCCGTGTTAGTCCTTAGTCCTATCGTGGACGGGTTTCGACTTACCAAGGTCCTCATGGACGGCGGCAGTGGACTAAACCTCATTTATAAGGACACACTCCATAAAATGGAAACAGACAGGAGCCGCATCAAGACAAGTAACACAACCTTCCTAGGAATTATTCCCAGTAGGGAGGCGCGGTGCGTGGGCATGATCACACTTGACGTAGTATTCGGCACGCTGGAGAACTACCGGTCCGAAGAAATAACTTTCCAAGTGGCCCCTTTCAGCAGCAGATATCACGCCCTGTTGGGGAGGGATGCTTTTACACGCTTCATAGCCATACCCCATTACGAGTATATGAAGCTCAAAATGCCTAGACCAAACAGCATAATCACTCTCATCAGTGATCCGGACATAGCACTCCGCGCTGAAAACAAAACCGCATCCCTGGCCCTGGAGGCGCTATCCGAAGCCCTCGCGGCCGAAGAATTAACCGCACTATGCTCCACCGTGGACAGGGACGACGTGATCCTCAACAAACGCCCTAAATCCACCTCCTTCAAACCAGCAGAAGAAATAGTCAAATTCCAGGTTCACCCAACGGACCCCAAGAAGATAGCATCTATCGGAGCTCAACTGAACCCAACAGTTGACACCGCACTATGAGAATTCCTGCGTGAAAAGTGGGACATATTCGCGTGGCACTCTTCAAATATGCCAGGGATCCCACGCGAGCTGGCCAAACATAGCCTCAATATATTAAAGGGGTTTAAACCGGTTAAGCAAACACTGCGGCGCTTTTCCGAACCCAAGCGACAAGCCATGGGGGAGGAGTTGGCCAAACTCATCGAGACCGGATTCATTAGAGAAATCAAACATCCGGACTGGCTGGCAAACCTAGTGATGGTACCAACGAAGGACAAATGCTGGTGCATGTGCGTCGATTTCAAAGACCTCAACAAGGCTTGCCCCCAGGATCCCTTCTCCCTCCCCCATTGATCAAATCATTGACGCCACCGTAGGACACGACTCACTATGTTTCCTCGATGCATATTCCGGAAACCATCAAATCAAAATGAAGGAGTCCGATCAAGCCGCAATAGCATTTATCACCCCATATGGGCCATTATGCTTCAACACCATGCCCATTGGGCTCAAGAACGCCGGCGCCACATACCAACACATGATTCAAACATGCCTGGAGAAACAGATCAGCAAAATAGTAGAAGCTTACGTCAATGACATCGTCATCAAAACTAGGCACATCAAAACACTAATCGACGACTTACGTCTTACATTCGACAACCTTCGGGCGTATGACATTAAGCTCAACCCGGAAAAGTGTGTCTTCGGCGTCCCCGCTGGAAAACTGCTGGGCTTCATCGTTTCCAATAGAGGAATCGAAGCAAACCCAGCCAAAATCCGAGCTTTGTCACAATTGGCTAAGCCAACAGACCTTAAACAAGTTCAAAAGCTTGTGGGTTGCGTAGCAGCTCTAAGCCACTTTATCTCCAGATTGGGAGAAAAGGCACTGCCACTCTATCGCCTTCCACGGCGAACCGACCACTTCGAGTGGACGGACGCGGCAACAGCCGGACTGGAGGAAAAAACAACCCTTCTTGCAAGCAATCCAATCCTGGCCGCACCAAACGCCGGTGAACTGATGTTATTGTACATGTCGGCAACACATCAGGTGGTGAGCGCCGTATTCATCGTTGAATGAGAACAGGACGGACATAAATTCCCGCTCCAGAAGCCAGTATACTATGTTCTACTGTCCTTACACCATGCAAATCCCAGTACCCTCATTATCAAAAAATAGCATACGTGATCTTCATGGCATCCCGAAAACTCCGTCACTACTTCCAGGAGTGTTCGATCATGGTGGCCTCCGAAGTACCACTCAATGACATTATAAACAACCGCGATGCTACAGGCCGGATTGCCAAATGGGCCATTGAGCTCCTCCCATTTGACATTACGTATAAACCATGTCAAGCTATCAAATCCCAAGTGTTGGCCGACTTCGTCGCCGAATGGACAGAGGATGAACTCCCTAAAGAGTACGGCACATACTCCAATTGGGTCATGTACTTCGACGGCTCCAAAATATTGGCAGGGTTAGGAGCAGGCGTCGTTTTAACGTCCCCTACTGCAGACGTCGTCCAGTATGTTCTCCAAATACTATACACAGACTCCGATAACGCAGCCGAATACGAGGCCTTATTGCATGGTCTCCGGATGGCTGTCTCTATGGGCATACAATGCCTAGAAATACGCGGGGACTCAAACCTTGCAATATCTCAAATAAATGGAGATTTTGACATTAAAGATCCGAAGATGGCAGCGTATCATAACACAGTCATAAAAATGTCGGCCTAGTTCGAGGGGCTCGAGTTCCATCACGTGGCTTGAGAAAGTAATCAAGCGGCGGATGTTCTTGCTCGTATCGGTGCTAAGCGCGACCCCGTCCCACCTAATATCTTCTTGGAAAGGCTCTTTAAGCCATCCATGGTGTGGCAGGGGGAAAACAACAATACTAGTCCGGATCCAAACATAACCCCAGATCCCGGAAACACCGACGTCCTCGGGGGCTCAGCCACCGAAATAACACCGTCGGCGCATCTCATCATGGCAGTCATTGCCCCATGGATCAAACCCTTCCTGGCCTACCTTAACAGGAAAGAGCTTCCTAAGGACCAGAATGAGGCCCGCTGCATTGTTCGGCGTTCAAAGGCCTACAAGGTTCATGATGGAGATCTTTACAAGAGAAAGCTCCACCTGAGTCCTTCAACGATGTATATCCGAGGAAGAGATGCGGCAGCTCTTGGCTGAAATTCATGCCGAACTCGGCGGTCACCACGTCGTAGGTCGGGCTCTTGTTAGCAAGGCCTTCCGTACATGGTTTTATTGTCCGATAGCCCGAGCAGATGCATAGGACCTTGTCCAATGTTGCGTCGGATGCCAACTCTTTGCCAATCAAAGCCATATGCCCCCCACTGCCTTACAAACTGATGTAGGGTGGAACCCTATACGGCTGATCTTTCACGAAAGGAGCGGATCCCAACTAAGAACACGAAGAACACGGGGAATAACAGAGAGAAATCACAAGGGGAAACACTCAAGGACAAGTCCAATCACACATCCACAAGACAATCAAACACACAAGATCCACAAGGTACATGAACAACAAAGGGAAAGATACAAGGTAAGGTTCATCTCCAAAAGGAGGTCTTGATGATATCCTAGACGGATCTTCTCATGAAGGGGTCTTGACGATATATCCCGCAGGATCTTCTCCTAGATGGAGGTCTTGGCCTCCAATGGAGTAGTAGTCTCTCTCTCTCTCTCTCAAGAGTAGAGTGGTACAAGGAGCAAAGCTCTCTATCAAATGAGCTATCACTTTGCTAGACCTAGAAAGGATGAGGGGAAGGTCTATTTATAGTCTAAGCCATGAAGGGGTAAGTGGGAGAGAGATAGAAGGCCAAAGGCCCGACTGCGCACAGGCAGGGTCAAACGTCCGGTTAGCGTCGGACGTCCGGTCGCTCGTGGGGGTCCGGTCGTCCGGAGGGCGTCAGACGTTCGTCGTTTTGCTTCGGGATGGGTGGTATTGGATTTCCAGTGAGCGTCAGATGTCCGATGCCTGGGACTTGACGGACGTCCGGTCTTCGTCGGTCGTCCGTCAGCTGTGGAGGGTCAGACGTCCGGCGGCTTCCGGTCGTCCGATCGCTGTAGACTTTGCAACTCCTTCTTCTTTCGTCTTCTCTTCCATGCTTCCCTCACGGATGGTGTAGGTGTTCCTTGGCGCTTGCACTCCTCCTCGTCATCCGTGAAGTTCCGACAATACCTATGCATGCACACGAGAGGGGTGTCAAGTACTATACCATCCTCAAAGGGGTCAAGTGAACATGTGTAAAGTAGAAGATTCACCTTTAGGTATGAGAAGTAGATGTCGCATGTGTCACTTGCCAAATGGAATATTGACATGGTGATGTCCGTAGGATGCTCCGCATCATCCCCTCCCCCTCGGGAAAGATCCGACCTCGGATCTAAATCCAAATCACCATGGGAAAGAGATGGCGTCACCATGTAGGAGTCGTGGATCACCAGGTTCTCGTCATCTTGAATCTCGAAATGGGCACTCTCCAGTGTCGCACCGTCTTGGAATTCCTTCAAAAGGAGCATGGACAACAAACACTTGGAAAAACAAATGCGGTTAGCATTAGTGCAAAACCAAGCATTCAAGCAGTGATTCACCCAACAAGTGTCTTCGTCATGCAAGGCATATGGTTTGACAAAGGATTGTGACATGGCATGTAAGCACATAAATCAAGCACAAGCAAAGAAATCTTGGGGACAAGCATGTAAATGTGAGGTAGTGATGCAAATATGTGTGTCAAGAGAATAAGCATCTACCTCAAGTTCATAGAAAGCATTCACAAATTGCTCAATGAAAGGTCTATGGTAGGCATAGGAATCATTCACAACACCTAATAAAATGAAGTGTCTAAACACATGGGTCAAGTGCAACACAATATAAGGATAATGTGCATTGGGTGTAGTGAATATCGTGTGGCACTCAACACAATAGAAAGAGCAATTGTTCATCATGTGTGAGGCAATCAAGGCAAGCATGTAGCAATCAATGGGACATGGCATATGTGAAGAAATGACATTGTTGCAACCAAACATGTGAGAGGAGCAAGTAATCCAAGAATTGGATGCAACACACAAGGCATATATATCATGATGCATGGAATGGTGAAAATGACAAGTCGAAGCAAGATCTCTAACAAGTGTGCAATCAAGTGGTCCAAGTCTCATGGTGCAAGCAACACAAGTAGTATGATCAACAATATTCATGCTCATGGTTTTGGGATTCTCAAAAGATAAGGATATCACCTTGAAAGCATGTCCTTGTGCATCCTTCACAATGCCGAAGTACAAGCAAGTGCGATATAGAATCTTCGTAGTAGGAGGTGGTTCACTCTCAAGAGCTCAGATTGTCAACTCACGTGACGTGGAAGTTGACACGAAGTCCAAGTATCCTACACATGCACACAACAAAAGAAAGAATGTATGCGCATGGTAGATAAACACATCATCCTTCATGATGGTTCTCTTCTCTTGCACATAACCATTAGAAGCACAAGTGCATGAATAATATGATGCAACAATGGCAATATTCATGGCACTAGGTATATGGTGCAAAGAGGTAAGACAAGCATGCTTCACAAGGAATATGTCAAAATCTCCAAACATATGCAAGAATGCTATGGGGGCAATCTCTTTAACAAGACTAAAATCATTGGTGCACTCAATACATGGTAAATCATCTAGCATGAGAGAGGCAACATATGGAGATATATGATGGCAAGTGATAACAATCATGTGCAAAGCATGTAGATGGTTGTCATCAACCGCATGAAGCGAGCAAGTTTGAGTCATCGGTGATGCAACAAGGCAAGGAAACATAGTTATCAAGTCGTGCAAGCTAGTAGTGCGAAGATGCAACATACTAGAGTAAATCATGGCAATCATGTCATGAGAGCAAATAATAGGTATAGACAATGCACATGACATATCGCAAACACGAACACAAAGCAAGATCATAGTATCATCATAGGAATGGGACACAAAGGAAACATGGCAATAACTAGCAATATCTCCACCAAGCTTGCAAATACACATACAAGTATGAGATTCAATCATCATGTGTAATGCAAAGCATGGGTCACAAATGCATGGCAAAGGTATAGGAATGAGCATATCATGCAAAGTTAACATGGCAAGATGGGCAAAGGATATATAATGGACAACAACCCATAGCCAAGTGAGGGCCATGTAGAAGAAATGTGCGAACTCTTTGCGCGAAGAGAGCGATGGGGAAGACAATCCATGGGATCCCTAGTCATCATTGCTCTCTAGAGCTCATTTTGTCAACTCATGGGATTGCGAGGTTGACAAGTATTCATGGGTACCTACACAAAAGAAATTGTGTATGTGGTAAATGTACACATCATCCATCATGATGTGTATGTGCACGTGAGAGTTAGTACAAGATAACCATTGCTCACAGAAATTTGATGCATGGTATAAGAACATGTCATCCATCATGAAAGAATAGTTATTGTGTATAACACGATGGGGATGCAAATTGAGCATACAAGTATAAGGCACAACAATAGCATTTTTATTCATGGGGAGCATATTGTGCACACAAGTGTTGGGATCATGCAATGAATGGGATGAATCAAAATCTCCTAAAATGTATGAGGAAACTATGGGGGTCTCCTCATGAGTAATGTTGGAAACATCATATGGATAAAATGGACAACATCCAAAGCAATGCATATCCGAAGCTAGGTGGTCATGGCATGGCATATGAGATAAATGATGCAAAGGGAGTATGTCAATATCATCACAAGAGAAACAAATTCCAATAACCATAGGCTTGTCATCTATGCCATATGTGCAAATTGGGTTAATTTAATGGCATATGCATAGTCACTATGAAGAGATTGCAAATATGACATATGATTGATCTCATGCATAGCATATGACAAGTCAAGCGGATTGTCAAACATGATGTGACCTAGAGAATTGTCACAAGAAATCCTATGTAACATGGCATCACAACTAAGAGAATCCACATGGCAATCATCATACTCATCATAAATGGGTAAATCATCGCATGGGAAAATCATACTAGCATGAAGCATGCCAATAGGGGGATCAACATCATGAAAGCAATCAATGTCAAGAATGTCCACTAGTGGGACTAGAGCATCACCGTCACCTATGTTACCATTTTCATTACACTCAAATGGTGTAGGTGTGGTGGGAAAGACCAAACGGTGGTCATTTTCATCTTGATGGAACCATGTGGGGGGTGCATCATATTCCACCATGGCCATCATCTTGTCCAAAGGGAGGACGAAGTCATCGCGAGTCGGCGCGTCATCATAGATGGGACCTAGCACCAAATGAGAAGACACAATAGAGGTAGAGGTCAAGTCGTTATTGTTGAAAGTGGCCTCACATGACCTATTAACTATCTCACTCTCTCTATGTGGTGGTTCACTCACTCCCACAAAATAGGTGCACTCAATGTCACGTATGGTGGAGTCACTCATCTCACTCAAGTGGTGGGGGTTGTGGCTCTCCTCACATGGGAATTGGGGCAACACATCATATATGGGGCTAGTGGTGAAGTCACTCTCACTCTCAATATGGTGGCAAAAGTCACTCAAGTCATCATACGTCGTCGTGGCTGAAGGGAAAATCCCATGCTCAACCATCTCATCGCCGTCGCCATGGATGAAGGCCGAAGATGGCACATCATCACTCTCGCCTCCTAAGATGGAAGCATCCTCCTTGCTCGCCACCTTGTCGCTCGCCTCCAAAGCTTGGTCCTTGAGGGTCCCCGTAGTCGTACTCGTCGCCGCACCATCATGAAAAAGAGTCATGGAGGACTCGGCATCATCAATGCCACAAAGAGGGATGGCAGTGAAGTCGAACTTGGGAGCATTGTCTTGGAGCTCGTCGGGCTTGGACATCATGGTGGTACTAGCCTCATGCTCGTTCGCATGGAGCTTGGTCATCGTGAAGTGAGCTTGGGGTGGAGAAGCTTTGGCTTCATGAGTTCTTGTTCCGCCATGAGAGCACCAATGTAGTTGTCTTCGAGGGACTTGTAGTTCTCGAGGAAGATCGTCTGGGAGATGTCATTGTGCAATCCCATAATGAAGTGGAACTTCATCGAAATGGGGTCGTCCACACTAGCTCGTCGCAAGGCAATCTTCATCTCCTTGAAGTATTCGTCGATGGACTTGGATCCTTGGATGGTGTTCTCCAATTGGCGTTGAAGTTGTTCCGTGTAGGTTGGAGGCACGAACTCTCGCCGCAAAGCTCCCTTCGTCTTGGGCCAACTCATGTTATAGGTCTCCGAAGGTGCGTAAAGCCACCATGTGGACGCGTAGTCGTGGAACTTCCTTGTGGCGCACTTCACTTGATCTTCGGGAGGAACTTGATGTAGCTTGAGGTAGTCGTCCATCAAATGCTCCCACTCGATATACTCCTCGGGTTCTTGAGTCCCATAGAAAGGAATCGCATGGTCGATGTCGTGGTCGTAGTAGCTCGTGGAAGTTGCAGACTTGAGCTTGGAGAGCTTCTCTTGAGGGTCTTCTGGGCGAAGATGTCATATATCCGAAGGCAGAGATGCCTTGAAGTCGCTTGGCAATGATGCCAAGGGAGATGGTGAAGTCGTTGAGCGGTTGTTGGTGTTGAGCTCTTGACGTTCACATTCTTTTTGGTGATGGTGTCGATGCCGATGTGATCTTTCTGGAGATGGTAGCTCGGAGGCATGTGCTCTAGAGCTTCTTCTCGAAGATGAGGAAGATCGCTTGTACGAATTGATGAGGCCTTTGATCTCCTCCATTTGAGCTTGCATCTTGGTGTCGTTAGATTTATTCATGGCATCGAACTCGTCGTTGTTGTTGTAGACCGAAGGTGAAATGCCTTGACTATCCATCACAAGACTCGAATAGAGGTGAGTAGGAAATGAGATAAACAATACCAAGTTACCTTTTCCCAAAGTTGAGGATGTATCCCGTTTCACTCAATGTGAAATGAAAGAATAGTGGAATTGGTACCGAACTTGTTCACTCACACCTACAAACTAAAGCTTATGGAGTAGCTCGGTGAGGATAGTGGCACAAAAATTTAATGTAAAATGTTAGCAAGATTCAATAAAGTTGAAAGAGATTCACAAATTCGCAAGTGAAACAAGTAGACCAATAGCAATATGTGGTACACAGAAACACACACGCGGATAGATAAATGGGGTCGTGTAACCAAGGAATGAGCTCAAAATGTCGAATCCACGGAAAACGCTCGTGTTGCACAACTCAAGAGAGACGCTAGCACGATTGCTCAATAGGTGGATACAACACTTGTGCACACCCTATAGGATGCAAAATGTAACAACTTCTATCCCAAGTATGCTATATATGTATGATGTTCCGGTGCTATGATCCAAGATGATCGGATATGACAATCTAATGCGATGGGGTATGATGCTATGTCACTTTCTTACAAGCTTCTTTGCTCTTTATCTTTTTCTTAAAATCTTATTTTTTTGTATATGGCCACAATGCGAAATGCACAAACCAAGATATCAATTGGGTATATACAGGAACAAACTTGTGGCACAAAGGATGATATGATACCGATGTGATATGGTATGATTGTATGCAATGTATGGGCGGATCACTAATGTGCACAAGTAACGTTGCCGGTAATACTCAAATGGCTAGTCTCGATAGGCAAGTGACGCAAAATGGGCTATGGGTTATCAATGCAATGGCAATGGAATATACAATGGAGGGATACCACGATACCAAGATGATATGGAGGTTACCGTCCTTCGCGATGATGAGTGGCGGTGATCTTGATGGAGATACCAAGATGATGGAGACTCGTCCCTAAGTAGCCGAAACACCTTAGGAAATGGAAAAACCGTGAACTCAAAATCTCAAATGTCAAATGGTGGTAGCGGGAATGCGGTGGCGGTTGCGGAAGATCAAAGGGATTGTGGAAATGCAATGATGGGTTGTGGAGTACGCAATGCGGAAATGGAGGGTAAGGTGGTGGACTATACACGGTGTCGGAGTTGGAAGCACAGTCCCTAAGTAGCCGAAACACCTTAGGAGACACAACTCACAACACAAACAAAATTGGATTAAGTCAGTGTGGAAGAAGTGTATAGTTGGTAAGCCTATGCGGAAGTGGTGGTGGTGGTTGATGAAGAAGCAACCATCCCTAAGTAGCCTAGACTCCTTAGGAGACTCAAATCACTCCTCAAGCAACCACTAATGCTATGCGGAACAAAATTGGTTAGGCTGCGAAAGTCGGTGGTGGTGTAGCAGATGATGTGGTGGAAGCCCTAGGCAAAGATGCCAAAGTTTCAAAACTTTGATGGAGTCAAATGGTGATGGTAGTATTTTTGTGGGAAGGGGGATGTCAAGAGCTTCAAAACTAGCTAAAGAATGTCAAAATCGGAGTTTGGATGAATTAGTTATGGCCGAAACAAAATTTGAGCGAAATCAGTTTTTACAGGTTACGGACGTCCGGAGAAGGTCGGATGTCTGGGGGTCGGACGTCTGGGCGGGCTCGGAAATCCGTAAATTCGGCTCGGGTTAGGGGTTCCTGTCATCCAGAAAAGGTCGGGCGTCTGGTCGTTCCAGGGCCTCCGGAAGTCCGTAAAAGGTCGGTCATCCGGTGGGTCTGGGTCAACGCGAGATGCGAGATCCGGGACGCAATTTTCAGCGGAAAATGGAGATTTTGGGGTCAAAATTGATGAGATTTCATGGATGAAAGATGGGGAAACTTGGGGAGATGCTAGATCCACTTGAAACCAAGCAAATCCATGGATCAAATCCAACAAAACTTCGTCAAACCAACAAATAACAAAAAACATTTGGGGCTATTTTTGGTGTGGATTTTCGAAATTGGGGAAGAACACAACAAATTTAGGCTAGAAAACAAAGAGGGGAGGCTCCGAAATCGTGATCAACGTGGCTCATGATACCAAGATGATGTAGGGTGGAACCCTATACGGCCGATCTTTCACAAAAGGAGCGGATCCCACCTAAGAACACGAAGAATACGGGGAAGAACGGAGAGAAATCACAAGGGGAAACACTCAAGAACAAGTCCAATCACACATCCACTAGACAATGAAACACACAAGATCCACAAGGTACATGAACAACAAAGGGAAAGATACAAGGTAAGGTTCATCTCCAAAAGGAGGTCTTGATGATATCCTAGAAGGATCTTCCCATGAAGGGGTCTTGACGATATATCCCGCAGGATCTTCTCCTAGATGGAGGTCTTGGCCTCCAATGGAGTAGTAGTCTCTATCTCTCTCTCTCAAGAGTAGTGTGGTACAAGGAGCAAAGCTCTCTATCAAATGAGCTATCACATTGCTAACCCTAGAAAGGATGAGGGGAAGGTCTATTTATAGTCTAAGCCATGAAGGGGTAAGTGGGAGAGAGATACAAGGCCAAAAGCCCAGCTGCGCATAGGCAGGGTCGGACATCCGGTTGGCGCCGGACGTCCGGTCGCTCGCGGGGGTCCGGTCGTCCAGAGGGCGTCGGACGTCTGTCGTTTTTCTTCTGGATGGGTGGCACCGGATTTCCGGTGAGTGTCGGATGTCCGGTGCATGGGACTTGTCGGACGTCCGGTCTTCGTCGATTGTCCGGCGGCTGTGGAGGGTCGGACGTCTGGCGGCTTCCGATCGTCCGGTCGCTGTAGACCTTGCAGCTCCTTCTTCTTTCGTCTTTAATTCCATGCTTCCCTCGCGGATGGTGTAGGTGTTGGGGAACATTGCAGAAAACAAAAATTTTCCTACGGTTTCACCAAGATCCATCTAGGAGTTCATCTAGCAACGAGTGATTAGATGCATCTACATACCTTGTAGATCGCGAGCGGAAGCATTCAAAGAACGGGGATGAGGGAGTCGTACTCGACGTGATTCGAATCACCGAAGATCCTAGCACCGAACGGACGGCACCTCCGCGTTCAACACACGTACGGAACAGTCACGTCTCCTCCTTCTTGATCCAGCAAGGGGGGAGGAGAGGTTGAGGGAGATGGCTCCAGCAGCAGCACGACGGCGTGGTGATGATGGAGCTGCAGTACTCCGGCAGGGCTTCGCTAAGCACTATGGAGGAGGAGGATGTGTTGGAGAGGGAGAGGGAGGCACCAAAGGCAAGGGTAAGAAGTCCTCCATCTCCCCACTATATATAGGAGGGCCAAGGGGGGGGGGGGGCGCCGGCCCTAGGAGATCCAATCTCCTAGGGGGGTGCGGCCAAGGGGAGGAATCCCTCCTCCCCAAGGCACCTAGGAGGTGCCTTCCCCTCCTAGGACTCTTCCTTTAGGGTTTCCTCCACCCTAGGCGCATGGGCCCTAGGGGGAAGTGGTGCCCCAGCCCACTTTGGGCTGGATCCCTTCCCACTTCAGCCCATGGGGCCCTCCGGGATAGGTGGCCCCACCCGGTGGACCCCCGGGACCCTTCCGGTGGTCCCGGTACAATACCGGTGACCCCGAAACTTGTCCCGATGGCCGAAATAGCACTTCCTGTATATAATTCTTTACCTCCGGACCATTCCGGAACTCCTCGTGACGTCCGAGATCTCATCCGGGACTCCAAACAACATTCGGGTTACTGCATATACATATCCCTACAACCCTAGCGTCACCGAACCTTAAGTGTGTAGACCCTGCGGGTTCGGGAGACATGTAGACATGACCGAGATTGCTCTTCGGTCAATAACCAATAGCAGGATCTGGATACCCATGTTGGCTCCCACATGCTCCTCGATGATCTCATCGGATGAACCACGATGTCGAGGATTCAAGCAACCCCGTATACAATTCCCTTTGTCAATCGGTATGTTACTTGCCCGAGATCTGATCGTCGGTATCCCAATACCTCGTTCAATCTCGTTACCGGCAAGTCACTTTACTCATACCGTAATGCATGATCTCGTGACCAGACACTTGATCACTTTGAGCTCATTATGATGATGCATTACCGAGTGGGCCCAGTGATACCTCTCCGTCATACGGAGTGACAAATCCCAGTCTTGATCCGTGTCAACCCAACAAACACTTTCGGAGATACCCGTAGTATACCTTTATAGTCACCCAGTTACGTTGTGACGTTTGGTATACCCAAAGCACTCCTACGGTATCCGGGAGTTACACGATCTCATGTTCTAAGGAAAAGATACTTGACATTGGAAAACTCTAGCAAACGAACTATACGATCTTATGCTATGTTTAGGATTGGGTCTTGTCCATCACAGCATTCTCCTAATGATGTGATCTCGTTATCAATGACATCCAATGTCCATAGTCAGGAAACCATGACTATTTGTTGATCAACGAGCTAGTCAACTAGAGGCTTACTAGGGACATGTTGGTGTCTATTATTCACACATGTATTACTATTTCCGGATAACACAATTATAGCATGAATAAAGACAATTATCATGAACAAGGAAATATAATAATAATGCTTTTATTATTGCCTCTAGGGCATATTTCCAACAGTCTCCCACTTGCACTAGAGTCAATAATCTAGTTACATTGTGATGAATCGAACACCCATGGAATTCTGGTGTTGATCATGTTTTGCTCTAGGGAGAGGTTTAGTCAACGGATCTGCTACATTCAGGTCCGTATGTACTTTACAAATATCTATGTCTCCATCTTGAACATTTTCACGAATGGAGTTGAAGCGACGCTTGATGTGCCTTGTCTTCTTGTGAAACCTGGGCTCCTTGGCAAGTGCAATAGCTCCAGTGTTGTCACAGAAGAGTCTTGATCGGCCCCGACGCATTGGGTATGACTCCTAGGTCGGTGATGAACTCCTTCACCCAAATTGCTTCATGCGCTGCCTCCGAGGCTGCCATGTACTCCGCTTCACATGTAGATCCCGCCACGACGCTCTGCTTGCAACTGCACCAGCTTACTGCCCCACCATTCAAAATATACACGTATCCGGTTTGTGACTTAGAGTCATCCAGATCTGTGTCGAAGCTAGCGTCGACGTAACCTTTTACGACGAGCTCTTCGTCACCTCCATAAACGAGAAACATTTCCTTAGTCCTTTTCAGGTACTTCAGGATATTCTTGACCGTTGTCCAGTGTTCCTTGCCGGGATTACTTTGGTACCTTCCTACCAAACTCACGGCAAGGTTTACATCAGGTCTGGTACACAGCATGGCATACATAATAGAACCTATGGCTGAGGCATAGGGGATGACACTCATCTCTTCTATATCTTCTGCCATGGTCGGACATTGAGCTGAGCTCAATTTCACACCTTGCAACATAGGTAAGAACCCCTTCTTAGACTGATCCATATTGAACTTCTTCAATATCTTATCAAGGTATGTGCTTTGTGAAAGACCTATGAGGCGTCTTGATCTATCTCTGTAGATCTTGATGCCTAATATATAAGCAGCTTCTCCAAGGTCCTTCATTGAAAAACTCTTATTCAAGTAGGCCTTTATGCTGTCCAAGAGTTCTATATCATTTCCCATCAAAAGTATGTCATCTACATATAATATGAGAAATGCTACAGAGCTCCCACTCACTTTCTTGTAAACACAGGCTTCTCCATAAGTCTGCGTAAACCCAAACGCTTTGATCATCTCATCAAAGCGAATGTTCCAACTCCGAGATGCTTGCACCAGCCCATAAATCGAGCGTTGGAGCTTGCACACCTTGTCAGCATTCTTAGGATCGACAAAACCTTCCGGCTGCATCATATACAAATCTTCCTTAAGGAAACCATTAAGGAATGCCGTTTTGACGTCCATTTGCCATATTTCATAGTCATAGAATGCGGCAATCGCTAACATGATTCGGACGGACTTCAGCTTCGCTACCGGTGAGAAAGTCTCATCGTAGTCAACCCCTTGAACTTGTCGATAACCCTTAGAGACAAGCCGAGCTTTATAGATGGTCACATTACCATCCGCGTCTGTCTTCTTCTTAAAGATCCATTTATTTTCTATGGCTCGCTGCTCAACGGGCAAGTCAGTCAAAGTCCGTACTTCGTTTTCATACATGGATCCTATCTCGGATTTCATGGCTTCTAGCCATTTGTCGGAATCCGGGCCCGCCATCGCTTCTTCATAGTTCGAAGGTTCACCGTTGTCTAACAACATGATTTCCAAGACAGGGTTGCCGTACCACTCTGGTGCGGAACGTGTCCTTGTGGACCTTCGAATTTCAGTAGGAGCTTGATCAGAAGTATCTTGATCATCATCATTAACTTCCTCTCTAGTCGGTGCAGGCACCTCAGGAACATTTTCTTGAGTTGCGCCATTTACCGGTTCAAGAGGTAATACTTCATCAAGTTCTACTTTCCTCCCACTTACTTCTTTCGAGAGAAACTCTTTCTCTAGAAAGGACCCATTCTTGGCAACAAAGATCTTGCCTTCGGATCTGAGGTAGAAGGTATACCCAATAGTTTCTTTAGGGTATCCTATGAAGACGCATTTTTCCGATTTGGGTTCGAGCTTTTCAGGTTGAAGTTTCTTGACATAAGCATCGCATCCCCAAACTTTTAGAAATGACAGCTTAGGTTTCTTCCCAAACCATAATTCAAACGGTGTCGTCTCAACGGATTTCGACGGAGCCCTATTTAAAGTGAATGCGGCAGTCTCTAAAGCATACCCCCAAAAATATAGCGGTAAATCAGCAAGAGACATCATAGATCGCACCATATCTAATAGACTGCGATTACGACGTTCGGCACACCATTACGCTGAGGTGTTCCAGGCGGCGTGAGTTGTGAAACTATTCCACATTTTCTTAAGTGTGTGCCAAACTCGTGACTCAAGTATTCTCCTCCACGATCTGATCGCATGAACTTGATTTTCCTGTCACGTTGATTCTCAACCTCACTCTGAAATTCCTTGAACTTTTCAAAGGTCTCAGACTTGTGTTTCATTAAGTAGACATACCCATATCTACTAAAGTCATCAGTGAGGGTGAGAACATAACGATAGCCACCGCGAGCCTCAACACTCATTGGACCGCACACATCAGTATGTATGATTTCCAATAAGTTGGTTTCTCGCTCCATTGTTCTTGAGAACGGAGTCTTGGTCATTTTACCCATGAGGCATGGTTCGCATGTGTCAAATGATTCGTAATCGAGAGACTCTAAAAGTCCATCAGCATGAAGCTTCTTCATGCGTTTGACACCTATGTGACCAAGGCGGCAGTGCCACAAGTATGTGGGACTATCATTATCAACCTTACATCTTTTGGTACTCACACTATGAATATGTGTAGCATTACGCTCGAGATTCATTAAGAATAAACCATTCACCATCGGAGCATGACCATAAAACATATCTCTCATATAAATAGAACAACCATTATTCTCGGATTTAAATGAGTAGCCATCTCGAATTAAACGAGATCCTGATACAATGTTCATGCTCAAACTTGGCACTAAATAACAATTATTGAGGTTTAAAACTAATCCCGTAGGTAAATGAAGTGGCAGCGTGCCGACGGCGATCACATCGACCTTGGAACCATTCCCGACGCGCATCGTCACCTCATCCTTCGCCAGTCTCCGCTTATTCCACAGCTCCTGCTTTGAGTTACAAATGTGAGCAACTGCACCGGTATCAAATACCCAGGAGCTACTACGAGTACTGGTAAGGTACACATAAATTACGTGTATATCACATATACCTTTTGTTTTGCCGGCCTTCTTGTCCGCTAAGTATTTGGGGCAGTTCCGCTTCCAGTGACCACTTTCCTTGCAATAAAAGCACTTAGTCTCGGGCTTGGGTCCATTCTTTGGCTTCTTCCCGGCAGCTTGCTTGCCGGGCGCGACAACTCCCTTGCCATCCTTCTTGAAGGCTTTCTTACCCTTGCCCTTCTTGAACTTAGTGGTTTTATTCACCATCAATACTTGATGTTCCTTTTTGACTTCTACCTCTGCTGATTTCAGCATTGCAAATACTTCAGGAATGGTCTTTTCCATCCCCTGCATATTGAAGTTCATCACAAAGCTCTTGTAGCTCGGTGGAAGCGACTGGAGGATTGTGTCAATGACCGCGTCATCCGGGAGATTAACTCCCAGCTGAGTCAAGCGGTTATGTAACCCAGACATAGTGAGTATGTGCTCACTGACACAACTGTTTTCCTCCATCTTACAGCTGAAGAATTTGTCAGAGACTTCATATCTCTCGACCCGGGCATGAGCTTGGAAAACCATTTTCAGCTCTTCGAACATCTCATATGCTCCGTGTCTCTCAAAACGTTTTTGGAGCCCCGGCTCTAAGCTGTAAAGCATCCCGCACTGAACGAGGGAGTAGTCATCGGTACGTGCCAGCCAAGCGTTCATAACGTCTTGTTCTGCAGGGAGAACAGGTGTGTCACCTAGCGGTGCTTGTAGGACATAATCTTTCTTGGCAGCTATGAGGATGATCCTCAGGTTCCGGACCCAGTCCGTGTAGTTGCTGCCATCGTCTTTCAGCTTGGTTTTCTCTAGGAACGCGTTGAAGTTGAGGACTACGTTGGCCATTTGATCTACAAGACATATTGTAAATATTTTAGACTAAGTTCATGATAATTAAGTTCATCTAATCAAATTATTCAATGAACTCCCACTTATATAGACATCCCTCCTGTAATCTAAGTATAACATGATCCGAGTTAACTAGGCCGTGTCCGATCATCACGTGAGACGGACTAGTCAACATCGGTGAACATCTTCATGTTGATCGTATCTTCTATACGACTCATGCTCGACCTTTCGGTCTTCTGTGTTCCGAGGCCATGTCTGTACATGCTAGGCTCGTCAAGTCAACCTAAGTGTTTGCATGTGTAAATCTGTCTTACACCCGTTGTATGTGAACGTTAGAATCTATCACACCCGATCATCACGTGGTGCTTCGAAACAACTAACTGTCGCAACGGTGCACAGTTAGGGGGAACACTTTCTTGAAATTATTATGAGGGATCATCTTATTTACTACCACCGTTCTAAGTAAACAAGATGCAAAAACATGATAAACATCACATGCAATCAAATAATAATAGTGACATGATATGGCCAATATCACATAGCTCCTTTGATCTCCATCTTGGGGCTCCATGATCATCTTGTCACCGGCATGACACCATGATCTCCATCATCATGATCTCCATCATCGTGTCTCCATGAAGTTGCTCGCCAACTATTACTTCTACTACTATGGCTAACGCGTTTAGCAATAAAGTAAAGTAATTTACATGGCGTTTCTCAATGACACACTGGTCATACAAAAAATAAAGACAACTCCTATGGCTCCTGCCGGTTGTCATACTCATCGACATGCAAGTCGTGATTCCTATTACAATAGCATGAACATCTCATACATCACATATAGATCATTCATCATTCATCACAACTTTGGCCATATCATATCACAAAGCACTTGCTACAAAAACAAGTTAGACGTCCTCTAATTGTTGTTGCATGTTTTACGTGGCTGAAGTAGGGTTCTAGCAAGAACGTTTTCTTACCTACGTGAAAGCCACAACGTGATTTGTCAACTTCTATTTACCCTTCATAAGGACCCTTTTCATCGAATCCGCTCCAACTAAAGTGGGAGAGACAGACACCCGCCAGCCACCTTATGCAACTTGTGCATGTTAATCGGTGGAACCGGTCTCACGTAAGCGTACGTGTAAGGTTGGTCCGGGCCGCTTCATCCCACAATACCGTTGCAGCAAGATAAGACTAGTAGCGGCAAGAAAGTTGACAACATCAACGCCCACAACAAATTGTGTTCTACTCGTGCAAGAGAACTACGCATAGACCTAGCTCATGATGCCACTGTTGGGGAACGTTGCAGAAAACAAAAATTTTCCTACGGTTTCACCAAGATCCATCTAGGATTTCATCTAGCAACGAGTGATTAGATGCATCTACGTACCTTGTAGATCGCGAGCGGAAGCGTTCAAGGAACGGGGATGAGGGAGTCGTACTCGACGTGATTCGAATCACCGAAGATCCTAGCACCGAACGGACGGCACCTCCGCGTTCAACACACGTACGGAACAGCCACGTCTCCTCCTTCTTGATCCAGCAAGGGGGGAGGAGAAGTTGAGGGAGATGGCTTCAGCAGCAGCACGACGGCGTGGTGATGATGGAGCTGCAGTACTCCGGCAGGGCTTCGCTAAGCACTATGGAGGAGGAGGATGTGTTGGAGAGGGAGAGGGAGGCACCAAAGGCAAGGGTAAGAAGTCCTCCATCTCCCCACTATATATAGGAGGGCCAGGGGGGGCACCGGCCCTAGGAGATCCAATCTCCTAGGGGGGTGCGGCCAAGGGGAGGAATCCCTCCTCCCCAAGGCACCTAGGAGGTGCCTTCCCCTCCTAGGACTCTTCCTTTAGGGTTTCCTCCACCCTAGGCGCATGGGCCCTAGGGGTAAGTGGCGCCCCAGCCCACTTTGGGCTGGATCCCTTCCCACTTCAGCCCATGGGGCCCTCCGGGATAGGTGGCCCCACCCGGTGGACCCCCGGGACCCTTCCGGTGGTCCCGGTACAATACCGGTGACCCCGAAACTTGTCCCGATGGCCGAAATAGCACTTCCTATATATAATTCTTTACCTCCGGACCATTCCGGAACTCCTCGTGACGTCCGGGATCTCATCCAGGACTCCGAACAACATTCGGGTTACTGCATATACATATCCCTACAACCCTAGCGTCACCGAACCTTAAGTGTGTAGACCCTACGGGTTCGGGAGACATGTAGACATGACCGAGATTGCTCTCCGGTCAATAACAACCAGCGGGATCTAGATACCCATGTTGGCTCCCACATGCTCCTCGATGATCTCATTGAATGAACCACGATTTTGAGGATTCAAGCAACCCCGTATACAATTCCCTTTGTCAATCGGTATGTTACTTGCCCGAGATCTGATCGTCGGTATCCCAATACCTCGTTCAATCTCGTTACCGGCAAGTCACTTTACTCGTACCGTAATGCATGATCCCGTGACCAGACACTTGATCACTTTCAGCTCATTATGATGATGCATTACCGAGTGGGCCCAGTGATACCTCTGCGTCACACGGAGTGAAAAATCCCAGTCTTGATCCGTGTCAACCCAACAGACACTTTCGGAGATACCCGTAGTATACCTTTATAGTCACCCAGTTACGTTGTGACGTTTGGTATACCCAAAGCACTCCTACGGTATCCGGGAGTTACACGATCTCATGATCTAAGGAAAAGATACTTGACATTGGAAAACTCTAGCAAACGAACTATACGATCTTATGCTATGTTTAGGATTGGGTCTTGTCCATCACATCATTCTCCTAATGATGTGATCTCATTATCAATGACATCCAATGTCCATAGTCAGGAAACCATGACTATCTGTTGATCAACGAGCTAGTCACCTAGAGGCTTACTAGGGACATGTTGGTGTCTATTATTCACACATGTATTACTATTTCCGGATAACACAATTATAGCATGAATAAAGACAATTATCATGAATAAGGAAATATAATAATAATGCTTTTATTATTGCCTCTAGGGCATATTTCCAACAGTAGGTGTTCCTTGGCGCTTGCACTCCTCCTCGTCATCCGTGAAGTTCCGACAATACCTATGCATGCACACGAGAGGGGTGTCAAGTAGTATACCATCCTCGAAGGGGTCAAGTGAACACATGTAAAGGAGAAGATTCACCTTTAGGTATGAGAAGTAGATGTCGCACGTGTCACTTGTCAAATGGACTCTTGACATGGTGATGTCTGTAGGTTGCTCCGCATCACAAACAATACCCATCACTTGGCCTTTTGCGGTGTGGGGACTCGATATGGTTGGACCCCTTAAAGGGGGAAGCCATAAGAAAAAATATCTGCTAGTTATGGTGGACAAATTCAAGTGGATAGAGGCTAAACCGGTCAAAACGGTTGAGTCCGGCCCGGTGATAGACTTCATATCCGGTGTTGTGCACCGTTATGGTGTCCCACACAGCATCATCACTCACAACAACTCCAATTTCATAGCTGAGGGAGGACTGGATTAGGGGGTCTCCAGACAGCCGGACTATATCCTTTGGCCGGACTGTTGGACTATGAAGATACGAGATTGAAGACTTCGTCCTGTGTCCGGATGGGACTCTACTTGGTGTGGAAGGCAAGCTAGGCAATACGGATATGCATACGTCCTCCTTTGTAACCGACCATGTGTAAACCTAGCCTCCTCCGGTGTCTATATAAACCAGAGGGTTTTAGTCCGTAGGACAACATACAATCATACCATAGGCTAGCTTCTAGGGTTTAGCCTCTCCGATCTTGTGGTAGATCAACTCTTGTACTACTCATATTATCAAGAATAATCAAGCAGGACGTAGGGTTTTACCTCCATCAAGAGGGCCCAAACCTGGGTAAACATCGTGTCCCCTGCCTCCTGTTACCATCCGCCTTAGACGCATAGTTCGGGACCCCCGACCCGAGATCCGCCGGTTTTGACACCGACATTGGTGCTTTCATTGAGAGTTCCTCTGTGTCGTCATCATTTGGCTTGATGGCTCCTTCAATCATCGATCGCGATGCAGTCCAGGGTGAGACTTTTCTCCCCGGACAGATCTTTGTATTCGGCGACTTCGCACTGCGGGCCAACTCGCTTGGCCATCTGGAGCAGATTGAGGGTTACACCCCTGGCCACAAGGTCAGGTTTGGAAGCTTAAACTACACGGCCGATATCCGCGGAGACTTGATATTCGACGAATTCGAGCCCTTGCCTAGTGCGCCACATAGTCACGATGAGCATGATTTACCTCTACCATCGGACAGTATTCAGTAGATCGCACCGGCAACCGCTCTGACCCTCAATTCGGAGCCAGTTGCGCCATCCATGGACGGGTGGATAGACCCCGCCACGGAGGTCGTATCCCCAGCGGTGATCGAGCTGAGTATTGACCTTACCCTTCACGAGAACCGTGATGCCAAACTGCCGGATCCTTCCCCGGCCACAGACTCCGAACCGCCTACGCCCGTGCCTACCGAATCTGTCTGGGCCCCGATCATGGAGTTTACCACCGCAGATATCTTTCGGCACTCGCCCTTCAGCGATATACTGAACTCATTAAGGTCTCTCTCCTTGTCAGGAGAGTCCTGGCCGAACTATGTCCGGCAGGATTGGGATGCGGATGACGAAGAAATTCGCCGCCCACCCACCACCCACTTAGTAGCCACTGTCGATGACTTGACCGACATGCTCGACTTCGACTCCGAAGACATCGATGGCATGGACGAGATGCAGGAGGCGAACAAGAACCACTGCCCGCAGGGCACTGGACAGCCACCTCATCATATGATATATATATATACTGGACACACCCAAAGAAGGCAATGGCGACGGGACAACGGAGGATGACCCCTCCAAGAAGCAACCCAAGCGCTGACGTCAACGGCGCCGCTCTAAGTCTTGCCAAGGCAAAAGCGGTGATATCGGCACAGGAGATAATAGCACTCCAGACAGTGCTAAAGATAACAACAATCCCCTCCAGCAAGATTTAGAGCAGGAGGATGGAGAAGCTAGCCCTCCCGAGAGAGCGGCAGATGGAGATGCGGAGGATGATAATTACATGCCTCCCTCCCAAGACGAGGCAAGCCTCGACAATGACGAATTTGTCGTGCCTGAGGATCCCGTCGAACAAGAGCGCTTCAAGCGCCGGCTTATAGCCACGGCAAATATCCTTAAGAAAAAGCAACAACAACTTCAAGCTAATCAAGATTTGCTAGCTGGCAGATGGACTGCAGTCCTTGCGACCGAGGAATATAAACTCGAATGTTCCTCCAAGAGTTACCCAAAGCGCAGGTTGCTACCCCGATTGGAGGAGGAAGCACCAAAATCTACATCTCCAGCGTATGAAGCGGCTGATCGGCCACCCTGTGGCCACGACAGAGAGGCATTTCAGCCAAAAGCTCAGCCCGCACCCCGATGCCACTCAAATAAAAATGTCAAGGCATGGGGAAATACACCAAACCTGTGAGACATATTGGAGGACAAAGCAAAACACGCAAGATCGATCTACGGATCACGAGGGTGCGCCACTATGCGAGACGATAACCGTCACGCCGGATACAGTAAAAGTAAATCCGGTCGGGCCGAACACAGCGGAGAAGACTCATTTGAGCTGCGTCGTGATATAGCCCAGTACAGAGGCGCTGCACACCCCCTATGCTTCACATACGAAGTAATGGATCACCAAATCCTAGAGGGTTTCAAACCCGTAAATATCGAATCATACGACGGCACAACAGATCCTGCGGTATGGATCGAGGACTTCCTCCTGCACATCCACATGGCCTGCGGTGACGATCTAGACACCATCAAATACCTCCCACTCAAACTCAAAGGACCAGCTCGGCATTGGCTTAACAGCCTGCCAGCAGAACCCATTGGCTGTTGGGAAGATCTGGATGCCGCATTCCTCGATAACTTCCAGGGCACTTATGTGCGACCACTAGATACCGATGACTTGAGCCACATAATTCAGCAGCCAGAGGAATCAGCCAAGCAATTCTGGACACGGTTCCTGACAAAGAAAAATCAAATCATCGACTGTCCGGATGCAGAGGCCCTAGCAGCTTTTAAGCACAACATCCACGACGAGTGGCTCGCCCGGCACCTTGGCCAGGAAAAGCCAAAATCTATGGCAGCCCTCACAACACTCATGACCCAATTTTTGCGCGGGAGAAGACAACTGGCTGGCTCGCAGCAATAATATATCTAAGAACCATGGTACTTCGGATACCAAGGATGGCCATGGCAGGTCACGACGCAATAAACACAAGCGCCGCATCAACAGTGACAATACCGAGGATACGACAGTCAATGCTGGATTCAAAGGCTCTAAACCCAGTCAGCGGAAAAAGCCATTCAAAAGAAGCACTCCGGACCCGTCCAGTTTGGATCGTATACTCGATCGCTCATGTCAAATACACGACACCCCCTACAAGCCAGCCAACCACACCAACAGGGATTGTTGGGTGTTCAAGTAGGCCGACAAGTTAAATGCCGACAACAAAGATAAGGGGTTGCATAGTGATGACGAGGAGGACCCCCGGCCGCGAAACACTTGAGGACAGAAGAGGTTCCCTCCACAAGTGCGGACGGTGAACATGATATACGCAACCCACATCCCCAAGAGGGAGCAGAAGCGTGCGCTAAGGGACGTATATGCGTTGGAGCCAGTCACCCCAAAGTTCAACCCATGGTCCTCCTGTCCGATCACCTTCGATCGCAGGGACCACCCCACTAGTATCCGTCATGGCGGATTCGCCGCACTGGTCCTAGACCCAATCATTGACGGATTTCACCTCACTCGAGTCCTTATGGACGGCGGCAGCAGCCTGAACGTGCTTTATCAGGACACAGTGCACAAAATGGGTATAGACCCCTCAAGGATCAAACCCACAAAAAAGACCTTCAAAGGCGTCATACCAGGTGTAGAGGCCCATTGCACAGGCTCAGTCACACTGGAAGTGGTCTTCGGATCCCCGGATAACTTCCGAAGCGAGGAGTTAATCTTCGATATAGTCCCGTTCCGCTGTGGCTATCATGCACTGCTCGAGCGAACCGCATTTGCGAGATTCAATGCGGTACCGCATTATGCATACCTCAAGGTCGAGATGCCAGGACCTCGGGGGGTCATCACAGTCAATGGAAACACAGAGCGCTCTCTCCACATAGAGGAGCACACTGCGGCCCTCGCACCTAAAGCGCAAAGCAGCCTCTTAAGGCAATCCACCAGTTCGGAGAGTAAAGACCCGGACACCTTCAAGCGCGCCCGGAGTAATCGGCAACAAGACCGCTTGGCACGTTCCGAGCTCGCATAGCCCTTGCCCCAGTCCCAGCCAAACGGCGAAATCCGTGCCACGCATACATAATTACGCATTGAAAATACCATGGGCACAGGTGGGGAGGGGGCACGACTATGGCATGCTCCAAGATGCGGCTCAACCGCACTAGGGGCTTCCCGCTTTGTTATTTTTCTCTCTTTCAGGACTTTAATCTCTGGAAACCCTGTCCGGCAGTATGATTGCCAGACACACGATGCAACATCCAAGGAGGCAGAAAGCTACGTCGCACCACGGAACTCCCAGGTGGCCTCTGATAACGAGTGAAATACCTGCTTTAAATACCATTCCTCAGCTTGCCCTTGGAGGGGACATGTCAAATAGTCCTACTTTTTTCTTATCGCACTACTTGTATCATTCTGCTTCGATGCACCTTTTTGAATAAACAATGCATAGCACTAGACTATTATCGCATTCTCTATTCTTCTTTATATATATATATATGTTCATTCATGACATTTAGCACCCATACACTCTGATACGGCCAATACTCCAGGGGCTTAAGCATACCCCATAATATGGCGTGAGAAGTCCGAACGCTTTCGACAGGGTGGCACCCCGAACTTATAGCATTATATGCATCAGCTCTGAATCATGTCTTGGGTCAATAGTTGGGTTTGCCTGGCTCCCATGTTTTGGTACCTTACATTCCTCTATATCGGCTAAGGTACCACTGGGAGAACTACTACGATTGTGCCCCGGTTCATCTGGGCTAAGCACCTCAGTAGAGAAAGCTAAAACTGACTGTCATGATAAGGCGAGAGCTGGTCGCTGTTCGAGAGGTCTCGAGTCCCTAAAGACTTATGCCGCTTAGAGCGAGGAGTCGCCTTTGTCCGGCTTAAGGCGTGTATAGCGCCCCGAATTCGGACTTCTGAATACTAGGGGCTTCGCCAAAATTTAAAATTGTAGACTTCTATGGCTAAGTGAGAGTGATAAAGCATTATAGTCTGATTGCCTTGTTTGTTGTGCTGAGCACCTCCCTCGAAGGACGCAACAATGGGAAAAAGAGTGCTCAGGTTTATCCCGAACACCCCAGCACTCGTGGCATGGGGGCAGAAGCCGACGACTGGCCATCCCTCAGATTTGATAAACAGCTGCACAGAAGGTAATATTTTAAATTCAAACAAGCGTTGCATAGCGCACATGAACAAGTTTTCATAATACAGGATCACACGAGCATGTTCATTCAAAAATTACATCCTTCGCACACTCGTCCGCCACAAGATGGGCACCCTTCAGGACACCCTCATAATACATTTCTGGGTGGCGATGCTTCTTGCCCTGCCGCGGCCCCTCCTTCACCAGCTTCTCGGCATCCATCTTGGCCCAGTGCACCTTAGCACGGGCAAAATCCCGGCATGCACCTTCGATGCAGACAGACCTCTTTATGACTTCTAGTCGTGGGAAGGCATCCACAAGCCGCGTCACCAGGCCGAAGTAGCTCTTGGGAAGGGAGTCGCCAGGCCACAGCCGGACTATAAGACCCCTCATGGCCTGTTCGGCCGCCTTGTGCAGCTCGACCAGTTGCTTCAGTTGGTCGCTCATAGGCATCGGGTGTTCGGTCCTAGTATACTGAGACCAAAACAACTTGTCCAACGAGCTTCCCTCCTCGGCCAGGTAATATTTCGCGGCATCAGACACGCTGCGGGGCAAATCTATGAATGCTCCCGGATAGCTCCGGACTCGGGTAAGTAACAAGTAATTTACTTTCACATGCTTGCTTTGCATATTGAATGCCTTACCCGCCGCTATCTTCCTCATCGCCTCAATCTCCTGGAGGCCTTTTGGGCTTCAGCCTTGGCATGCTTTGTGCTCTCGAGGGCCGCGGCAAGCTCGGACTCTCGCGTCTTCGAGTCAAGCTCCAAAGCCTCATGCTTCTTCACGAGAGCCTGGAACTCTTGCCGCACCTCGCCCAGCCGTGCCTCTTGTTTTCCCCGCTTGGTGCGCTCCTTGGCCGCTTTGTTTTCGGCCTCGGTAAGCGCTTGCTTCAGGGTCGCCACATCGGTCGTGGCCCCTGGCACATTCATGATGATCCTGTCATTTCGCAACCACATTTTCTTTTTTATATAGACAAGGTATTACTTACATTTGTCCTCCTCGAGCTGCCTCTTGGCAAGGCCGAGCTCTTTCTCGGACCGCTCGAGGTCCTGCTTCAGTGTGGCGACCTCCATAGTCAGTGCGGCAGAGGTCAGCAGCGAAGCCTGCATACACATACAAACATACTTATATTAGACTCCTGCAGATATTATTTGATCCTCTATTCGGCTTTTCTTTGTGAACACCAAACAGAGCATCAGGGGCTACTATCTATGCGGTAATATTTTCCTATATTTTAAATACTTACCTCAAAGCCTGTTAGAAGGCTGGCACAGGCTTCAGTCAGTCCTCTCTTGGCGTACTAAACCTTCTTGATCACCGCACTCATAATAGTGCGGTGCTCTTCGTTGATGGAAGCGTCGCGAAGCGCTCCCAGCAGATCGTCTGGTGCCTCTGAATGGACAGAGGTCACCGGCACGGATGGCTTGCCCCTTTTGGAAGGGGGCCGCCTGCCCGAGTCCGGAACCACTGGAGGTTCCGGCGCGGTGTTCGGCTGAGGGCCGAACTTGGAGCCCCCGTGAGCCTTGCTCCCTTTGCTCCTGGAGTCCGGAAGGTCGCGTTGAGGCGCCTCCGGGACTGTCTCCCCCGGCTAGGTGCCCCTTGAGACAATACCTCGGCATTGTCCTTAGGGCAAGGAGAGGAGGCGGTTGGAAGTGTATCACTATTCATGTCCAACGAGTCCAAGGAACCGTCCGATGATGATACGTCGATATGGGCTTGGGGCGGACTGCATAACCATATTTGACGTTAGAAGAAGGAGTGCGACAAAGGTATGCTATGAGTTACTCTGGTATCCGAATACTTATGACTTCGCCAGGGGCTTTGCCCTGAGCAGCAACTCGTCTTCGCCGTCGGCGGCGGTGGTGGAGCAGTCCGGAAGGAGAGTCCTTCCTTTCTTGGACCCTTCGGCCTCCCCGGTTGGGGCGGCCTTCCTTTTCTTCTCTCCCATGGCTGGAGGGGGAGAATCTTCATCTTCCCTCTCCTCGTTTTCATGGGAGGAATGCGTCTCGGTGTTATCGGATGATGAGTCTGATACCACCTGGCGCCGGGAACTCTTTCGGGTTCCCTTGGCCTTCTTCTTGGTCTTCTCCGGCACCTCATAAGGAGCCAGAGTCCGCATCTGCATCAAGAGAGCGTCTGCAGGGTCATCGGGTAGAGGGGTCGGATAGTTAATCTGCTCCGATGTCTCCACCCAGTCCTGTCAAAGGCATGGGAGCTCAGACCCCGCACATGGTTAAGCTATGGGAAATAAATACCCTACCAGATGTACAGAACTTACTGGATTTGCAGGGCACTTTGTGCTTAGCCCGCGGTCCTTGGTAAGATAAGGGGGGACCTCGGCGCCCTTGAACAGCACCTTCCAGATGTCCTTATGTGTCATGTCGAAGAGCTCGTGTAGAGTTTGGTGCTGGGCCGGGTCGAACTCCCATAAATTGAAAGCCCGTCGTTGACATGGGAGGATCCGGCGGAAGAGCATGACCTGGACTATGTTGACAAGCTTAAGTTTCTTGCTTATATGTTCCGGATACACTTCTGGAGTCCGTCCAGCTCCATCGATGAGCCCCAGGACAGGCCCTTCTTCTTCCAGGAAGTGAGCCGCGTGGGGATTCCGGATCGAAATTCGGGGGCCGCCACCCAGTTGGTGTCGCACGGCTCAGTGATTTAGAACCACCCCAATTGCCACCCCTTTATGGTCTCCACGAAGGAGCCCTCGAGCCATATAACGTTGGGCATTTTGCCCACCATGGCTCCGTCGCATTCCGCTTGTTGGCCGCCAACCACCTTCGGCTTGATATCGAAGGTCTTCAGCCACATGCCGAAGTGGGGCTGGATGCGGAGGAAAGCCTCGCACACGACGATGATAGCCGAGATGTTGAGGATGAAATTCGGGGCCAGATCATGAAAGTCCAGCCCATAATAGAACATGAGGCCACGGATGAATGGATGGAGGGGAAACCCCAGTCCGCGGACGAAGTGGGGGAGGAAAACCACCCTTTCGTGAGGTTTCGGGGTAGGGACGACCTGCCCCACGGCTGGCAGCCGGTGCGCGATATCCGCGGCTAAGTATCCGGCTCCACGTAGCTTTTTGATGTGTCCCTCCGTGACGGAGGAGGCCATCCACTTGCCTCCCGCTCTGGACATGTTTGGAGAGAGTTGAGGAGAAGGATGTGGACTTGGGCACTGGAGATCGAGTGAGCGAGAATGGATGAGCAAGGAGGAAGAAGGCGTGGGTAGAAAAAGGTGAAACCTTATCCCTTTATAAGGGCGAACGAAACTATGCGCCCCCACCAGCCTGGTAAAACTCGCTTATCCCCCAAGCGCCGTAATTGGTGGCGCGGTTGGGTTACCCACGCCTGTATTGACGGGAATCCCGTAATAAGGGGAACACGATCTCTGCTTTGACAAGACGTGTCAAGAAACCGCCTCGCGTTATGTGCGGGGCAGGTTAAAGAAAAACGGTTCGAATAATTACCGGGCCATGGCCTGATGTCATGCTGCCAAAACGTGTCAGCAGATTAGATTTGTGGAAATATTATTCTCTCTACTGTGGTATGTGGAACTTATTTTGCAGGGTCAGACACTATCCTTGTATTCAAACTCTTCTGTGGTGTATTCGGAGGAGGAACCCGCCTTGCAATGCTGAAGACAATACTGCGCGCCAGACTCATCGTCATTGAAGCCTGGTTCAGGGGCTACTGAGGGATTCCTGGATTAGGGGGTCTCTGGACAGCCAAACTATATCCTTTAGCCGGACTGTTGGACTATGAAGATACGAGATTGAAGACTTCGTCCCGTGTCCGGATGGGACTCTACTTGGCATGGAAGGCGAGCTAGGCAATACGGATATGCATACCTCCTCCTTTGTAACCGACCTTGTGTAACCCTAGCCTCCTCCGGTGTCTATATAAACCGGAGGGTTTTAGTCCGTAGGACAACATACAATCATACCATATGCTAGCTTCTAGGGCTTAGCCTCTTTGATCTCGTGGTAAATCAACTCTTGTACTACTCTTATTATCAAGAATAATCAAGAAGGACGTAGGGTTTTACCTCCATCAAGAGGGCCCGAACCTGGGTAAACATCGTGTCCCCTGCCTCCTGTTACCATCCGCCTTAGACGCACAGTTCGGGACCCCCTACCCGAGATCTGCCGGTTTTGACACCGACAACAGCCGACGAGGTAAAAACCTGGTTACTAATCTGGGTATTAAACTCGATTACGCCTCCGTCTACCACCCACAAACCAACGGTCAAGTCGAACGAGCCAACGGTCTTATTATGAGCAGCATCAAGCCCAGACTAGTGCGGTCTTTGAAAGAATCAGACACGCACTGGGCTAGGAGCTCGACTCCGTACTCTAGGGGCTACGGACCATGCCCAACCGTACTACCAGATACACACCTTTCTTCATGGTGTATCACGCAAAGGCCATATTGCCCTACGATATTATTCACAACTCACCTCGAGTGCGTATGTACGAAGAGAGAGAAGCCGAGCTTGATTGGCAGGACTGCCTAGATGCCCTGGAGGAGGAACGCGATGTCGCAAAAGCCTGTTCAGCATATTACCAACAGCAGGCTCGAAGATATCAAAGCAGAGAAGTACGAGCCAAGGCTTAGAATGTTGGCCAACTCGTTCTACGCCTGCCGGAGAAGAAAAAGGACAAACTCAAGCCCAAATGGGAGGGTCCCTTCATAATTGACGAAGTTCTCACTGGAGGAGCATACCGTCTTCGCGATGCATCAGACAATTGCCTCGAGCCGAACCCCTGGAACGCGACCAGACTCCGGAGATTCTATGCCTAGCGCCAAACCCCTTGTTCATCTCCTCCTCCCCTGTAGTTTCCATTTTTTTTCTCTTTTCTGATTATTTTCTTCTTTCTTGCTTTAAAGCTTTGGTACGGCTAGACCGCACACCATTGAGACATACATCTTTAAATATGTACGCCACTTGTACCTGTGGGCTTCTTGGACAGAGGTTCTTGTCATTCCTTGAGCATCAAGCTCCTCACCTATGAGTTTTTCCATATGTACCTTTTCTTTGCCACTATATGCATCGATATGACTTAAGTTTTGGCCAAGCTGGGTTGCCTGGCTCCTGTGCTTATGCCCTATGTTCCCGTTTGTTCGGCTAGGGCATAAAGGGAGCACCTCTGCGATTGTTATTGTCGGGTCATCTGGATGTGTACCTCAGACTGGGTGAAGCCGAAAGCTAGCGTTCTTAAGGGAATATTCGGTCAGTGAATTAAAGATGTTTTTTAAAAACTCACTCCATTGTGCACCCCTAGAAGTTATACAAACTGTGGTGTTCACATCACAATTCGGACATGCGCATTAAATGTATGCACACCCAGGGAAAGGAACCCTTAACAGAACTATTCTCTCTAGAAGATGTTTCTTACGATATCAATGTAATATAACATAGCTAGCCAGATACAACTTGTCTGTTCAAGCAACTATGACCACCTATACCTAGTTTTCCAGGCATACCCCGTCCTATTCGTCTGCGACGGTATTCGGAAACACTCCGCACCTTCGGGTCTGGAGGTTGAAGCGAAAAGGTCTGCCATGACAAATGATATACAATTCAGCTAGATGAGGAAAGTACACAGTCACTTGGACTCGAACACCTCTTCCTCTACACCTTCCAACAGGCAGTCTAACTTACAATCCTGTTGGGAATATTTGGCGGCCACCTCTACTTGGTCATATACTATACTAACGGGAATTTCTTCCCCATTCGGCCCTAGCGGTCAGACATGAGCCATGTGATTAGGATCCAGGTTGGTATACCGTGTCTTCACCATGGCCCAGGCCTCTCGCGCACCCTCTCAGCAGGCAGATATCTTCCATAGCCGGATACGCCGCCGTGCTCCCTTGAACAGCTCTACCAGCTTCTCCATGCTTCCTGGAGGGGAGTCGGATGGCCATAAGGCCTTGGCTATACTCCGCATCGCTTGCCGAGCTTGCTCGTGCAACTGCTACAGCCCTTGCAGAAGATCACTTGATGATCCGGACACTTCCTCTTCGGGGCGGTTCGTCAATAGACCTGCAATTACAGCTATATCAGCTATCGTTACCTCCAAACTACTATAAGATAAAAGCAGCCATGTACTGAATATGCCGCCTCACAGCTTCTTGTTCTCCATCACAAAGTCGGCTAGCTGCGCTCGCACATCTTTCAGTTCTTCGCCCAGTTTTGTGTTCGAATCCTGGAGTTTCTTTTTCTCTTGAACGACTTTTGTCAAGACATGCTCTCCCGCTGCTAGTAGCTTTTTGGCTCCGTGTTCTTCGCTTCGAGCGGCGTCCAACTGCTCTCGTACTTGGTTTAATGACCCAACACAAAGATTAGAACCCAGATTCACACTATCGATGTATCATTATGAATTTTCGATAGAGGAAAATATTACTGGGAGATGCCTTGTATTTCTCCAGTTCGGCATTGGCAGCAAGCAGCTGGCGCTAACACTTTTCTAGTTCCTGAGCTAGCTGGGTACTCTTCTCCGTAAGCACCTGGTTGTACATTGATCCTTAAATAAGTTGTTTCAACTCCTTTAAGTCTCTGGGGGCTACTAGCATATGGTTATCATAGTCAGACAAAGCGAATTTACATGCACATCTTTCAAATGTTGCTTTGTGGCCTTGTTAATCCCATCTCGAGCAGCCTGGATGTATGCATCGGCTGAGTTGAAGGCGTTAAATGACTCTTCTGAAAAGCCAGGGTCTTGTAAAATGGCCCGGCGGCGCCGATGATTCATGGCACTCTCCACTTCCGAGTTGGTGACGGATACATCATCCGATTCCTCGGCTAGAGGACAGTCCGGTGTCGCCCCTGCATCAACCCCCGTCTTCACGACAGGATTTGAATCCTGGCTGTGGGAAGTATAGCCGCTCGAACCTCCGGATATAGTCCGGCGCACCTTCCTCCTGACACTTGGAAAATGGGAAGGTCACGGTTGTACGTGACTGCTCAGGTGCAGGTTGGCAAATTCATACCTCTTCGGTGAAGGCACGATCATGTCTTCGTTTTCTTTCCTCTTGGAAGGCTTTCTCGGCGCGGGAGCCGATCTCTTTGAAATCACCGAACATCTCCCCTGTGAAGCACGATACAGTGCAGTGGGTGAGGCAAAATAAGAGCACTCTTTTAGAGAAGGTGTTTCTTAATTATTTACATGTGAAGTAGGAAGAAGGCCAGGGTAGTCGGCGGTGATGGCTACTTCTGTGCCGTCATAGCTTGTCTGGTAAAACACTCCCCCGCAAGCACCACGAATATATCCGGATCCTCTTCAAACCCAGGATCTAGCTCCCGGTTGTGGATCTCTGGCTGTGGGGCAGGACTATGAAGTCCTTCGGTGACCTTCCGCCAGTGTTGTCATAACAAACAGATTTGAAATTTATCAAAAGTAATCCTGAAGGGGAATGAGTGGAATAGAGGGGGCAAAGCTTACCCAATTGGGAGGAACATACATAGAATACCCATCTATGCGCTTAATGCAAAGAAACTCCTGTTACTCCCCTTTAAACAACTCGGCCAATTTTTTGGCCAGAGCGATGGGGGTATCCGGACCCTTCCGGCCATAGCAGGAGGCGTCATCCTCTCCATTGTAGTGCCACATGGGCAGCCCTCTGTATTGTAGCGGCTGAACCCCTCGCACTATGGAGGTCGCCATTACCCCGATTATTGTGAGTCCGGACTGAGCGAGCGTCTTTATCTTGCTCATAAGTTGGCAAACTTCTGCGATGTCATCATCTTCAAGACTCCGGGGACGCCAACTCTGGCGTTTCTTCAGCCGAACACTCGCAAATTCAGGAAGACCCTTTTGAACTGGGTCAGGAAGCACGACGTCCTCAATATAGAACCATTCGGAAGGCCATTCTTCGGATGCCTTCCTTGGTGTGCCGGACAGATATCCAGTATCGGCGATACGCCATACTTCGGCTCCGCCCACTTCAAATATTGACCCCTCGTGATTACGCGGGACAAGACAGAACAACTTCCTCCACAGCTCGAAATGAGCCTCGATACCCAGGAATAGTTCGCACAAAGCGACGTAACTCGCAATGTGCAGAATGGAGGCAGGGGTGAAGTTGTGCAGCTGGAGGCCATAGTATTCCAAAATCCCTCAGAGGAACGGATGAAAGAGAAACCCAACGCCCCTTAGCAGGTAGGGGACGAAACATACTCGCTCTCCCCAGGATGGATTGGGGAAGTCATTTGCCTGAATATCACCGTCGAAGGAATCTAGCTGCGCTCGAACAGAAACTAGGTCTGCGGGGAGAAGAAATCCCTACGTCTACAACTTTGTCAATTGACTGTGGGACACTAAACACCTCTCCCACTGGCCTTTCTCTCGGCCAGAACGGGTGGAGGAGCTGGGGGCACTAGCCATGCTGGAATGGTTTCTCCTAAGCAGTTTCCGGGGATTTCCTCTGCATGGTGCCGAATGGATCTAGGATCCAATATCTTTAATAGGTTCTCTTCCTTGCATGGACGGGATGTTTTCTGCAAAAATACCCTGACCTTCCACCTTCGCTTGACACGTGGGAGGCGAAGTTATTTAACACGCAGAAGCCGAGGGGGCAACATTGAACCGATGGATGAATACATCACTTGGAGATCATTAAAGGAGGAACCCACCTTGCAATGTCGAACACAATTTGTGTGCCGAACACCTCGCTATTGAAGACTGGTTCGGGGGCTAGTGAGGGAGTCCTAGACTAAGGGGTCCTCGGGCGTCCGGCCTGTTATCCGTGGGCCGGACTGATGGGCTGTGAAGACATGAAGGCCGAAGACTGTACCTCTGTCCAGATTGGACTCTCCTTAGCGTGGAAGGCAAGCTTGGCGACCGACTATGAAGATTCCTTCTTATGTAACCGACTCTATGTAACCCTAGATTTCCTCCCCTGACTTCTATATAAACAGGAGGGGTTAGTCCAGAAAGGATATACTCATTACCATAGTCATACAGGCTAGGCTTCTAGGGTTTAGCCATTACGATCTCATGGTAGATCAACTCTTGTAACACTCATATTAATCAAGATCAATCAAGCAGGACATAGAGTATTACCTCCACAGAGAGGGCCTGAACCTGGGTAAACATTGTGTCCCCTGTCTCCTGTTACCATCGATCATAGATGCACAGTTCAGGACCCCCTACACGAGATCCGCCGGTTTTGACACCGACAGCGCCCCCTTGTCTCATGGGCCCCCTGGTAGGCCTCCGGTTACCATCTTATGCTATATGAAGTCTTTCATCCGAGAAAAGATCATAAGCAAGCTCACGGGACAAAACTCCGCCGCCATGAAGCGGAACCAATCTAGGGCTCCGATGGAGCTCTTCTCCCAGGGAAACATCCCTCTGGGAGGGGGAAATCATCACCATCGTCATCACCATTGATCCTCTCATCGTGAGGGGGTCAATCTCCATCAACATCTTCACCAGCACCATCTCATGTCAAACCCTAGTTTTTCTCTTGTATTCAATCTTTGTCTCAAAACCTCATATTGGTACCCGCGGGTTACTAGTAGTGTTGATTACTCCTTGTAGTTGATGCTAGTTGGTTTATTCGGTGGAAGATCACAGATCTTTTATGCATATTAATACCCCTATGATTATGAACATGAATATGATTTGTGAGTAGTTACATTTGTTCCTGAGGACATGGGAGAAGTCTTGCTATAAGTAGTCATGTGAATTTGGTATTCTTTCGATATTTTGATGAGATGTATGTTGTCTCTCCTCTAGTGGTGTCATGTGAACGTCGACTACATGACACTTCACCATTGTTTGGGCCTAGGGGAAGGCATTGGGAAGTAATAAGTATATGATGGGTTGCTAGAGTGACAGAAGCTTAAACCCTAGTTTATGCGTTGCTTCATAAGGGGCTGATTTGGATCCATATGTTCCATGCTATGGTTAAGTTTACCTTAATACTTCTTTTGTAGTTGTGGATGCTTGCAAGAGGGGTTTATCATAAGTGGAATGCTAGTCCAAGAAAGGGCAGTACCCAAGCACCGGTCCACCCACATATCAAATTATCACAGTACCGAACGCGAATCATATGAGCGTGATGAAAACTAGCTTGACGATAATTCCCATGTGTCCTCAGGAGCGTTTTCCTTTATATAAGAGTTTGTGCAGGCTTTTCCTTTGCTACAAAAAGGATTGGGCCATCTTGCTGCACCTTATTTCATATTTTTACTTGATACCCGTTACAAATTACCTTATCACAAAACTATCTGTTACCGATAATTTCAGTGCTTGTAGAGAATACCTTACTGAAAATTGTTTATCATTTCCTTCTGCTCCTTGTTGGGTTTGACACTCTTACTTATCGAAAGGACTACGATAGATCCCCTATACTCGTGGGTCATCAAGACTCTTTTCTGGCGCCGTTGCCGGGGAGTGAAGCGCCTTTGGTAGGTGGAATTTGGTAAGGAAAAATTTATATAGTGTGCTGAAATTTACTATCACTTGTTACTATGGAACATAATCCTTTGAGGGGCTTGTTCGCGGTATCTTCACCCCGACCAGTAGAGCAAATAGTTGCTCCTAAACCTACTGAACCTACTGAAAATGTTTACTTTGAAATTCCTTTGGGTATGATAGAGAAACTGCTAGCTAATCCTTTCACAGGTGATGGAACATTATATCCCGATTTGCACCTAATCTATGTGGATGAAGTTTGTGGATTATTTAAGCTTGCAGGTATGCCCGAGGATGTTATCAAGAAGAAGGTCTTCCCTTTATCTTTGAAGGGAAAGAAATTGACATGGTTTAGGCTATGTGATGATATGGGATCATGGAACTACAACCGATTGAAACTGGAATTTCATCAGAAGTTTTATCATATGCATCTCGTTCATCGTGATCGTAATTATATATATAATTTTTGGACTCGCGAAGGAGAAAGCATCGCTCAATCTTGGGGGAGGCTTAAGTCAATGTTATATTCATGTCCCAATCATGAGCTCTCAAGAGAAATTATTATTCAAAAATTTTACGCTCGGCTTTCACTCAATAATCGCTCCATGCTCGATACTTCTTGTACTGGTTCTTTTATGATGAAGACTATTGAATTCAAATGGGATTTATTGGAAAGGATTAAACGTAACTCTGAAGATGAGAACCTCGACGAAGGTAAGGAGTCAGGTATAACACCTAAGTTTGATTGTGGTAAATCTTTTATGGATACCAATGTTTTTTGTGAATTTAGCACTAAATATGGACTTGACTCTGAGATAGTAGCTTCTTTTTTTGAATCGTTTGCTACTCATGTTGATCTCCCTAAGGAGAAGTGGCTTAAATATCATCCTCCCATTGAAGTAAAAGTAGTTGAACCTATTAAAGTTGAAGAAAAGACTATCACTTATAATGTTGATCCTATTGTTCCTACCGCTTATATCGAGAAACCACCTTTCCCTGTTAGAATAAAGGATCATGCTAAAGCTTCAACTGTGGTTTGTAAGAGTAATACTAGAACACCTACACCCTCTGAGCAAATTAAAGTTGAACCTAGTATTGGTATGGTTAAAGATCTATTGTCCGATAATATTGATGGGCATGTTATTTACTTTTGTGATGAAGCTGCTAGAATTGCTAGACCTGATACTAAAAATAAACATAGACCTGTTGTAGGCATGCCTGTTATTTCTGTTAAAATAGGAGATCATTGCTATCATGGATTATGTGATATGGGTGCTAGTGCTATACATCATTCTTTATATGAAGAAATTATGCATGACATTGCACCTGCCGAGTTAGAAGGTATTGATGTTACAATTAAGCTTGCCAATACAGATACAATTTCACCGGTTGGGATTGTTAGAGATGTTGAAGTCTTGTGTGTGAAAGTTAAATATCCTGCTGATTTTCTTGTTCTTGGTTCCCCACAAGATGAAATTTTGTCCCATTATATTTGGTAGACCCTTCTTGAATACTGTTAATGCTAAGATAGACTGCAAAAAGGATATTGTTTCTGTTGGTTTAGGGGATATGTCTCATGATTTTAATTTTGCTAAATTTCGTAGACAACCCAATGATAAAGAATTGCCTAGTAAAGATGAAATTATTGGTCTTGCTTCTATTTCCGTACCTCCTAATGATCCTTTAGGTCAATATTTGTTAGACCATGAAAATGATATGTTTATGAATGAAAGAAGGGAAATAGATGAAGTATTCTTTAAACAGGGACCTATTTTGAAACATAACTTGCCTGTTGAAATCCTAGGGGATCCTCCTCCACCCAAGGGTAATCCCGTGTTTGAGCTTAAACCTTCACCTGATACTCATAAATATGCTTATCTTGATGAAAAGAAGATATATCCTCTTATTATTAGTGCTAACCTTTCAGAGCATGAAGAAAATAAATTATTGAAAACTCTGATATAATCTTGATGATCTTAAGGGCATTAGTCCCACTCTATGACAACACAAAAAAAATTGGAGAAAGATGTGAAACCGGTTGTTGATCACCAACGACGGTTAAATCCTAAGATGAAAGAAGTGGTAAGAGAAGAAATACTAAAGCTTCTAGAGGCAGGTATAATTTATCCTGTTGCTGATAGTCAGTGGGTAAGTCCTATCCATTGTGTCCCTAAGAAGGGATGTATTACTATTGTTCCTAATGATAAAGATGAATTGATCCCACAAAGAATTGTTACAGGTTATAGAATGGTAATTGATTTCTGCAAATTAAATAAAGCTACTAAAAAGGATCATTACCCTTTACCTTTTATTGGTCAAATGTTAGAAAGATTATCCAAACATACACATTTTTGCTTTCTAGATGGTTATTTTGGTTTTTCTCAAATACATGTGTCAAAAGAGGATCAAGAAAAAGACAACTTTCACTTGCCCTTTCGGTACCTTTGCTTGTAGATGTATGCCTTTTGGTTTATGCAATGCACCTGCTACCTTTCAAACATGTATGACTGCTATATTCTCTGACTTTTGTGAAAAGATTGTTGAGGTTTTCATGGATGATTTCTCCATATATGGAACTTCTTTTGATGATTGCCTAAGCAACCTTGATCGGGTTTTGTAGAGATGTGAAGAAACTAATCTTGTCTTGAATTGGGAGAAGTGCCACTTTATGGTTAATGAAGGTATCGTCTTGGGGCATAAAATCTCTGAAAGATGCCATGTCCTAAGGATATTAAAGGTATAAGAAGTTTCCTTGGTCATGTCGGTTCTTATAGGAGGTTCATTAAGGACTTCTCTAAAATTTCTAGGCCTCTGACTAATCTCTTACAAAAATATGTTCCATTTGTCTTTGGTGATGATTGTGTAGAAGGATTTGAAGTACTTAAGAAAGACTTGATTTCTGCACCCATTGTTCAGCCTCCTGATTGGAATTTACCCTTTGAAATTATGTGTGATGCTAGTGATTATGCTGCAGGGGCTGTTCTAGGACAAAGAGTTGATAAGAAATTAAACGTTATTCAATATGCTGGTAAAACTCTAGACAGTTCCCAAAGAAATTATGCTACTATTGAAAGAGAATTTTTAGCAGTTGTATTTTCCTATGATAAGTTCAGACCTTATATTGTTGATTCTAAAGTAACTGTTCACACTGATCATGCTGCTATTAAATACCTTATGGAAAAGAAAGATGCTAAACCTAGACTTATTAGATGGGTTCTCCTGCTACAAGAATTTGATTTGCATATTATTGATAGAAAGGGAGCTGAGAACCCCATTGCAGACAACTTGTCTAGGTTAGAGAATGTTCTTGATGATCCACTACCTATTGATCATAGCTTTCCTGATGAACAATTAGATGTCATAATTGCTTCTCGTACTGCTCCATGGTATGCTGATTATGCTAATTACATTGTTGCTAAATTTATACCGCCTAGTTTCACATACCAGCAAAAGAACAAGTTTTTCTATGATTTAAGACATTACTTCTGGGATGACCCACACCTTTATAAAGAAGTAGTAGATGGTCTTATTAGACGTTGTGTACCTGAGCATGAACAGGAACAGATCCTACGCAAGTGTCACTTCGAGGCTTACGGAGGACACCATGCTGGACATAGAACTGCACATAAGGTATTGCAATCCGGTTTTTATTGGCCTACTCTCTTCAAAGATGCCCGTAAGTTTGTCTTGTCTTGTGATGAATGTCAAAGAATTGGTAATATTGGTAGATGTCAAGAAATGATTATGAATTATTCATTTTTATTGAACCATTTGATGTTTGGGGCTTTGATTATATGGGACTGTTTCCTTCCTCTAGTGGCTATACACATATTTTAGTTGTTGTTGATTACGTTACTAAGTGGGTAGAAGCTACTCCAACTAGTAGTGCTGATCATACACCTCTATTAAGATGCTTAAAGAAGTTATTTTTCCGAGGTTTGGAGTCCCTAGATACTTAATGACTGATGGTGGTTCACATTTTATTCATGGTGCTTTTCGTAAGATGCTTGCTAAGTATGATGTTAATCATAGAATTGCATCTCCGTATCACCCGCAGTCTAGCGGTCAAGTAGAATTAAGTAATAGAGAGCTTAAATTAATTTTGCAAAGGACTGTTAATAGATCTAGAAAGAATTGTTCAAAGAAACTTGATGATGCATTATGGGCCTATAGAACTGCATATAAAAATCCTATGGGTATATCTCCATATAAAATGGTTTATGGAAAAGCTTGTCACCTACCTCTCGAACTAGAACATAAGGCATATTGGGCCATTAAAGAGCTCAGCTATGACTTCAAACTTGCCGGTGAGAAGAGACTTTTTGACATTAGCTCACTTGATGAATGGAGAACCCAAGCCTATGAGAATGCCAAACTGTTTAAAGAAAAAGTTAAAAGATGGCATGACAAAAGGATACAAAAACGTGAGTTTAATGTAGGTGATTATGTATTGTTATACAACTCTCGTTTAAGATTTTTTGCAGGAAAACTCCTCTCTAAATGGGAAGGTCCTTACGTCATCGAGGAGGTCTATCGTTCCGGTGCCATAAAAATCAACAACTTCGAAGGCACAAATCTAAGGGTGGTGAACGGTCAAAGAATCAGACATTATATCTCAGGTAATCCTATAAATGTTGAAACTAATGTAATTGAAACCATAACCCCGGAGGAATACATAAAGGACACTTCTTCAGAACGTTTCAGACTCTGAAAAGGAATAGGTATGTGGTACGGTAAGTAAACCGACTCCAGAACAGTTCTAATAGCAATTTTTCTCCATTTTGGAATATTTAAGAAAATAGGAATATACAAAGTAATCCGGGAAGGACACGAGGCATCCACGAGGGTGGAGGGCGGCGCCCCCTGCCTCATGGGCACCTCGTGTGCCCTCCGGACTCCGATTTATTGCACGACACTTCTTTCGGTTGGTAAAAATTCATTATATAATCCCCCGAAGGTTTTGATCACTGTACCTCGCAAATATCTCCTATTTTTGTTTTGAGCTGTTTTCTGCCAGGGTTGTCAAGGCCATGCATCATGTCGTCTCCCTCCTCCAACAATGAGGGCAACGATTCTTGGCTAATGAAGATAGAGCTGAAGAGAGAAGAACCCGGGGAGATCAACAAGGATGATGGGATCAAGAAGGCCATGGGAGATCAAGTTCCGGCAGTAGACAACGAAGACATCCTTCAACCTCATCACAATCTCCTTACCCCACCGGAGATTGAAGCTTTCAAGATGATTGAGTTAGCTCGCATTCAAAACAAGTATCTCACACGTGAAAATATTTTGTTGAAGGAGCATATCATCGCACTCAAGGGCATTATCCACAAATTAGAGGATCTCCTACGCTCGATGTGCGACTATTCGTCATCACCATCATCTTCTACACCAACAAATAAGAACTAAGTATCTGGTATGGGCACTCCCCTTGGCAACTGCCAAGCTTGCGGGAGGAGCCCTGGTATCGTATCACCATCACACTTTTATCTTTACCGGTTTTCTTAGTTCGATCATTTTGGTAATACTAGTAATTTGTACGTGCTTTGCACGTTAGATTATTATGTTTAATCACAATACTAAATCATTTAAGTTAAAACTATATCTCCTATATTACGATATCATGTAATTTTCAGAAGTACATTTGTGTTTTCTAGTGGGAACTTTTGGAAACTTATTTTTTTAGCTCTTCAAATCAAATCATAGTACCACAACGAATTTCTATATGAAAAATGCATTAGGCCAAGCATATATTGTTTTCCAAAAGAAATGTTATTGACACGTTCGTGAAATTTTTATGTTTTCCAAATTCAATCTTTAAATATAGGAAAATTAGTGTGATGTAATAATTTTCACCTTACCTTTAAGTTAGAGTTTTCTTATAAACTCTATTTCATTTGTATGTCGTTGACCTCACAGTGTGTTTTAAGCAACTTAACTTCCTGTTAAGAAAATGAAAAATAGAATCTATATCTAAATTTTCTACTGATTGTTTGAATATTTCTCTAAGTGACAAATAATATTGCCACTTGTGCACTCTTTTCTACAGTGCACTGCTATCTTTGAGAAAAATTAAAAATTCTTTCATGTATGCATTCAACGGCACTCACGTAAGGACTAAATTAGTATTGTAGCACTCACGTCTAGGTGCTTCTAGTGTGTACTGGAGTAGGAGCCTTGTCCTGTCTAACATGGCCGGTTCACATGCTAGCTCCTCACGTGAAAGTTCTACAGGAGAGTCAGGTCAGATGGCATGGCAGGAGAATGGCCCCGCAGAGCAAATCCCTAGAATATTGACCATTGGATTGCAAGATCTAACGACACACAAAATGCCATGTTTCCTCATATTTGAACCAATTAAACACGACCGTCCAATTGCAAAGATTGAACGGCTCATATGTCACATTGCTCATACACTACATAGTAGTATAGATCTTGATCTAGTAGAATAAAGTTTTAGTATGATCTAGTTTTGAGTTTTGCTTTATGATCCTTCTATGTAATCGAGTCTGTGAGCTATATATATAATAAAAATTAGTTTTGAGTCAAGGGCTTGGTTATCTTGCTATGATCTTGAGGGAATAAAAATAAAAAGAAGAGAAAGAATAAAAAGAAATAAAGAGATCATATGGATCTTATGGAGAGTAATGACTTCACATATAGAGAGTATGATGAATAAAAGTTGTTGAGAGTTGACAAACATAGTTTTGGTCATCGTTGCAATTAATAGGAAGTAATAAAGAGAGGTTTTCACATATAAATATACTATCTTGGACATCTTTAATGATTGTGAGCACTCATTAAAATATGACATGCTAAAAAGTTGATGTTGGACAAGGAAGACAACGTAATGGGTTATGTTTTCTTACATCCGAAATAAATTATATTTTCATGGATCATCCAACATGTTGAGCTTGCCTTTCCCCCTCATTCTAGCCAAATTCTTTGCACCAAGTAGAGATACTACTTGTGCTTCCAAATATCGTTAAACCCAGTTTTGCCATGAGAGTCCACCATATCTACCTATGGATTGAGTAAGATCCTTCAAGTAAGTTGTCATTGTTACAAGCAATAAAAATTGCTCTCTAAATATGTATGATTTATTAGTGTGGAGAAAATAAGCTTTATACGATCTTGTGATGTGGAAGAAATAAAAGCGACGGGCTGCATAATAAAGGTCCATATCACAAGTGGCAATATAAAGTGACATTCTTGTGCATTAAGATTTCATGCATCCAACTATAAAACCACATGACAACCTCTGCTTCCCTCTGCGAAGGGCCTATCTTTTATCCTTGTCTTATAGTTTATACAAGAGTCATGGTGATTTTCGCCTTTCCTTTTTACATTTTATCCTTTGGCAAGCACTGTGTGTTGGAAAGATCCTGATATATATAGCTAATTGGATGTGACTTTTCATGAACTATTATTGTTGACATTACCTTTGAGGTCAAAGGTTGGGAGCCAAAACTATACGCCCCTATCTTTCTCTGTGTACGATTAAAACTTCATACCCATAAATATTGCGTGAGTGTTAGCAATTGTGAAAGACTAAATGATAATTGAGTATGTGGACTTGCTGAAAAGCTCTTATATTGACTCTTTATGATGTTATGATAAATTGCAATTGCTTTAATGACTGAGATTATAGTTTGTTAGTTTTCAATGAAGTTTCTGATTCATACTTAAAATTGTGAATAAATTGTTACTTTAGCATAAGAAATCATATGGCAATATATATGTTGTTGTTCTAAGAATGATCATGATGACCTCATGTCCGTATTTTATTTTATCGACACCTCTATCTAAACATGTGGACATATTTTCGATATCGGCTTCCGCTTGAGGACAAACGAGGTCTAAGCTTGGGGGAGTTGATACGTCCATTTTGCATCATGCTTTTACATCGATATTTATTGCATTATGGGCTGTTACTACGCGTTATGTCACAATACTTATGCCTTTTCTCTCTTATTTTAAAAGGTTTACATGAAGAGGGAGAATGCCGACAGCTAGAATTCTGGGCTGGAAAAGGAGCAAATATTAGAGACCTATTCTACACAACTCCAAAAGTCCTGAAACTTCACGGGAGCATGTTTTGGAATATATAAAAAATACTAGCGAAAGAATTAACCAGAGGGGGCCCACACCCTGGCCATGAGGGTGGGGGCGCGCCCTACCCCCTGGGCGTGCCCCCTGTCTCGTGGGCCCCCTGGCAGGCCTTCGGTGTCCATCTTCTGCTATGTGAAGTCTTTCGTCCGAGAAAAAATCATAAGCAAGCTTGCGGGACGAAACTCCGCCGCCACGAGGCGGAACTAATCTAGGGCTCCGGCGGAGCTGTTCTGCCGGGGAAACATACCTCCGGGAGGGGGAAATCATCACCATCGTCATCACCATCGATCCTCTCATTGGTAGGGGGTCAATCTCCATCAACATCTTCACCAGCACCATCTCATCTCAAACCCTAGTTTATCTCTTGTATCCAATCTTTGTCTCAAAACCTCATATTGGTACCTGTGGCTTACTAGTAGTGTTGATTACTCCTTGTAGTTGATGCTAGTTGGTTTATCCGATGGAAGATCAGATGTTCAGATCCTTTATGCATATTAATACCCCTCTGATTATGAATATTAATATGATTTGTGAGTAGTTATGTTTGTTCCTGAGTACATGGGAGAAGTCTTGCTATAAGTAGTCATGTGAATTTGGTATTCGTTCGATATTTTGATGAGATGTATGTTGTCTATCATCTAGTGGTGTCACGTGAACATCGACTACATGACACTTCACCATTGTTTGGACCTAGGGGAAGGCATTGGGAAGTAATAAGTAGATGATGGGTTGCTAGAGTGACAGAAGCTTAAACCCTAGTTTATGAGTTGCTTCGTAAGGGGCTGATTTGGATCCATATGTTTTATGCTATGGTTAGGTTTACCTTAATACTTCTTTTGTAGTTGCAGATGCTTGCAAGAGGGGTTAATCATAAGTGGGATGCTTGTCCAAGGAAGGGTAGTACCCAAGCACCGGTCCACCCACATATCAAATTATCAAAGTACCGAACGTGAATCATATGAACGTGATGAAAATTAGCTTGACGATAATTCCCATGTGTCCTCAGGAGCGCTTTCCTTTATATAAGAGTTTGTCCAGGCTTGTCCTATGCTACAAAAATGATTGGGCCATCTTGCAAGCGCCCTCTCACGAGCGGCAAGTTCTTCATGAGCGTCAAGACAAATCTTGCGCTCTTTTTGCTTGGCATCTTCTGCCGCTATACTTTGTGCGGCTTCCTCGTGTGCCTTGTCGGCCTCAGCCTTCTCCAAGATATGCTTGTTCCACTCGATGGATTGCTTACTTTGGCAGTTCTTCGCATCTTGGAGGTTTTCAGTGTACCAGATCTGCATTTCTAGAGTCCAAGCTCTCGACTTGGCTGTTGTAGTGTACTTCGAGTTTCTTGAAGTTGTCACTCATGGCCTTGAGGATTTGCTGCTCCTTGGATCTGTCAGGCCCATGGGCCTAGGGGTACCCAGGCCCATCTTGCTGCGGCCCATAGCATGCCATTATTAGAAGGAACGCACGTGGTCCATCGTCAAGACTTCACGAGCAAGGCCCTCGCGAGGGCCCCGCCTCACGAGCCGAGCGTTGGTGACGGTCGCCAAGTGCCCCTGAGGACTTCACGAGGGGCGGCCTCCCGAGGTCCCTCGCGGGGCGGACATCTCTAGGCTTGCCATCGCACCTCGCGATGCACACGATGACGCAAGCCATGACAAGCGGAGCCAGGAAGGCACCAGCGGGCACAGACAGGGACGCTTTCCTCTTTGGTGCTAAGGGAACAAGGACGGCATGCGGGTTCTTGAGGGAATCCCAAAGGTTGCAATTCCTGTGCTAGAAGACCCGGGCCGCGGGCTCGCCAGGACAGGGGTCATTGCCGAGCCCACCGACGCGTCATGCCCAGAAGCTATAGTAGGCGGAGACTGATTTTGCCAGGATAATCTGTACTCTTGTCCCCTTTCAAAATTGGCTGTTGTGGTAACCCTTCCCGCCTAGAGTTTTCGGGGGAAGAGGGCCAAGGCTAGTATAAGTATAGGTTAGGCTCCACCGTAGAGAGGTGGAGAAATCTTGAGTCCTCCCGAGGTGGTTCATCCTTGTACTAGCTCATACTCATCCTCTGTCGTGAGGCAATCCACCACAAAGAAGGAGTAGGGTCTTACACTGCAAGGTGGCCCGAACCTGGGTAAATCATCGTGTTCCGCGTTTCTTTCCTCTCGGCCGACCATGCCGGAGCATCACCGTGAGGCAGTGAGTAGCGATTCATAGCTTAGTGGAGCTCTTTGTGCACACCCCAGTGTTCGAACCGTTCCTTGGGTCCCTAGAGCCCCGATTCCAACATTTGGCACGCCAGGTACAGGTGTGCCGGAGTTCTTCCACTTTGTTCCGCCCCTGCTCCATCATTCCATGGCTGATGGTAGTCACATTCGTGGTGCCCAAGCGGGGCCCGCAGGCCGTGGCGCCCGCCGCCACTCCGCCTGGCCATAGCCGGCGCCCACTGCCCACCGCTTTGTTGAACGCTGGGGACTGCCCGGCCTTCGCCCCCAGCCTGCGCCGGGTAAACTGGTAGGTGAGATTCAGGCCAGTGTTGCCCCCACGCTATGATGGCGCCGCTGACCCTGAGGAGTTTCTCCGGCTCTACTCCCAGGCCATCTTGGAGATGGCGGCGATAGAAAGGCCATGGCAAACTGGTTTCCCTTGGCCCTTGTGGGTGCCCCGTGTTCTTGGCTCCTTGGCCTCCCTAAGGCCTTGATCACCTCTTGGGGTGAGCTCCATGATCGGTTTGCTGCGCACTTCACGCTCCCAGGCCCCGACACAGTCACATGTATCTTGGCGGGTCCTAGGCGCCTGTGTCCAGTCGCTACTCCAAGCATTTCTTTCGCAGGGAGAATGCCACACGACCCCATCCTGAGGCTCCGCAGCATCGCGCACAGCCTGGGTGCCCCATCACTTTTGACTCCTGGGACCACCCCAAGTCCGCGGTGGTCGTCGACGTGCTCCCCATGTTATGGGCGCCCGCCATCAGCAATGTCTCTGTCACCAAGACCCTGATCGACGGTGGCGCCGGCCTCAGCATCCTCTCTGTCAAGACCTTCGAGACGCTTCAAGTGCACCAGGCCATTCTCTCAGGTGACTGACGTTTCCACCACTCCCCTGTGGTAGGTGCGCCTCCCAGTCACCTTTGGTACTCGCAACAACTACCACACCGAGCTCATTGACCTCAATGTGACCCACATTAGCCTCCCATACAATGCCATCCTGAGGTATCCTGCCCTTGCCAAGTTCATGGCGGCAACGCACCCTGGCTACAACATCATCAAGGTTCCGGGCAGCGGGAATAAGGAGGACGCAGTTCGAGCCCTGAAGCGCGCCTACGGGGCTCTGGTACCCTCGTGCCCGGGCCCCAAAGATGGAGTCGAGCCTCCGGAGGTCACCCCAGCAATAAGGATGCAATTGTCCTCTCAAGATCGCACCGAAACAAAAAAGGTGTCGGTCGACGGCAACGGCACAGGCCCTACCTTCACCATTGGCACCGACCTCCCCCTTGAGCAGGAGAGCGCGCTCATCGCTTTCCTCTGAGGGAACAAGCATGTGTTCGCTTGGAGGGCGTCTGATCTGACCGGCATTCCGAGGGAAGTCATCGAGCACCATTTAGGTGTGCCCCAACACTGATCTGATCAAGTAGAATGCGCGGCGCCAAGCGCTAGAAAAGCAGGCATTCATCATCCAAGAGGTGCACAAGTTGCAGCAAGCTAGGGTTATTCTACAGGTGTGTAATCCTGAGTGGCTCGCCAACCTAGTCATCGTCCCCAAGAAAGGTGGAAAGGAGCGCATGTGCGTCGACTTCACGAGCATCAACAAGGCCTGCCCTCTGGATCATTTCCCGCTTCCGCGCATTGAGAAAATCATGGACTCCACCGCCGAGTGTGACCTGTTGTGTTTCCTGGATGCCTTCTCGGGGTACCACCAGATCAAGATGGCGATAGAAGATGTTGAAAAGACGGCTTTCATCTCCCCGTGTGGTTTTGCTACACCTGCATGCCTTTCAGTTTGAGCAGTGTTGGCGCCACCTTCCAGTGGTTAACACTACAAAAAATACACTTCTGTGATGATACATGTTTGTCAAAGTAGGTCATGTTTTCTGTCATGCATGTACATCCATGACGATTTTATGACAGAATCGAGATAGTCATACCAGTGCTGACGTAGAAGTGTTCCATGACATTACCAAAATTATCATCACGGAAGTGTCCACTTCCATGACGATAAATTGTGCATCATATAATTGCTTTCGTCAAGGGTAACCGACACGTGGCATCCACTGTAACGGGTCGCCGTTAAGCTATCGGGTTCCGGTTTGGATCTGATAACCCATTAACAACCCGCACCAATGGGGATTTTCCACATGTAAAATTATGATTGGCCAGAGGAACCATGTGTCGGCTCATTGTTGGGACAGATGTCATCCACTCATCAGACCGAAGGCGCCTATGATACATCGACATGTGGAACGGCCCAACGGAGGCCCATTCCGGTGAAAAGGCTGGCCCATTTGACTTGGTCAAAAGGTAGCGGCCCAGCCCACGGAAGGCGTGTTAACGACCTATTCGCATATAGCCCATTTACAGCCCGCTAAGTCACGGCCCGTTACGGCCTATCTGAATTAGGCACAGTAGTGTCATCTGGGCCGTCCAATATGATTCTAGCCCATTATAACTTCCGGCCCATGTATGGCCCATGACGTCTTTCTGCCCATATGAGGCCCTTTGTAACTCTTGGCCCATTAACGGCCCATGGTGAAACTGGCCCGTAATGAACAGTGTACCGCTTTATACCCATTAACGGCCCATTATTCTGCCGGCCGTTTCCCCCCGTGTTAACATTCGGCCTTCTAAGGGCCCATTTATTCTTGGGCTCATTTCCAGAATTCGATTACTTACGGTCCGTTACCGGCCTGTTCCGCTTGTGGGACAAATTCGGCCTGTGGTTACAGTCGGCCTGTTTGTGGCCTGTTAACCCATTCAACTATTTTCATAGAGTCATCAAATACAGCCTACTAACGGCCCGTCATGGTCGGGCCATAAAATAGATGATTTCCACTCTAGCCCGTTTACGACCCATTTTGCGGACCATTACTGGTGCATGTATAGTACGGCCCATGTTTGACGAAATGATTATACGACCAGTAGAAGGCCCATAGATGAGACGGCCCATAGAAGGCCCATGGATCCTACGGCCCATAGAAGGCCCATGGATCGTACAGCCCATGGATGGCCATGGTCACTACAGCAGGTAGCAGGACCATGGTTACAACAGTCCATGTGTTGCCATGGTTATTGTGGCCTAGTTATAAATATAGGTTATTGTGGCCACTAGAAAAACGCGGATAAAATACTACAGTGACTACAAGCAAACAACTAAATAAGACAATAAGAAAATAAATAAGCAAGCAACTAACGCTAGGCTAGGCTATTACAACTATTACACATATTACATCCAATGGGCATCAAAGTTCGCTACCAGTGCAAATATACGGAACACAACAGCATATTACATACACTGGCCATCTAAATTGGCCACCAGTGCAAATAAACGCGGTAGAAAAACAAGTCCATAACTGAAACAACTTCAGAAGAGCTCAAGAAACATTATCCTGGGTATCCACCATGCTGGCAATAAGCTTAGCAATCTTATTAGCTTTGTCCTATTTGGCGCTAAAATCCTCCAACGCTTGCTGTTGCACCAGAAAGTATGCATCTGAATGCTACAGGGACTTCCACAGTCCTTTGACTTCTTGTCGCGGCATAGCTGATCGATGTCTTTAAGCTTGTAGTTCAGACTCAAGAAACCGAATTGATTCAGAGAGTGAGTTTGAATAGCTTGTGCCAGCGGTAGTGGCCAGTAACTCACTGTCTTCAAGATAGTTTTCCTTTGCTGTTTATCAGCTTTGTTGGAGACCAACAAGGATGTCTCACTATCCTGAACCTTATATGCATTACTTCCTTTACCATTGCTTAATAAGGCACTCTTCCCCAAATTTTATCAGCATACTAAAAAAGAAACAAGCAGACACATAACATGTTTAGCATGTACTAGTATATGAAACTCAATTTGGTGAACCAGTTCATTAGTAAGGTGGACATGATTAAACTACCAAGTATTCTATTGCCAAGTAGTACATAATAAAAGCATCAAACAAACTTATATCTATGTCCTATGGTTACTGCATTGTCTTGCCAAATCAAAATAGAGACATGGTTCAAATCATATCAGTTCAAGACAAAGCAGCACTGAAAGAATACAAAGTGTGGGAAAATACATGGCACAACAAGATTTCAGATGGGTACCACGGGTCTACATGTACAATAACACTATTGGCTCTGTTGTGATGCTAGTAATGTCCATGATATGATAAGTCAACTGTATACACAATTGAAATTGAAATCAACAGAGCTATTTATAAGAGCAAACCTGTTAAAGAAACATGTGTAAACATACCTTTTGTGCCATTGGAGTTTCGATTGGATCCTTCAATTTAAAAATAAGTTTGTATGAGTAAATACAGTGATACAAGAGCAAAGCAGTATGCACGATAGCAATGGAACCTTAAATGAGAACAGTTGGTCTTCAGGTTTAAGCAGTTGTTATACATGAATAGAGTACAGTAAGACGCAAGAATGTAGTATTTAAAAATAAAAAATGAGCTCATAGACCTTACCACATTCTTGGTTCGAGACCAATAAGGAACAAGGTGTTCCCAGTCATCATCCAGTAAATGTGTCTCAGGAGAACGTAAGGGAATTTGATGAGTTTCTTTGCCAGTGAAGTACGTTTTCTCTAGGTAATTCCGATACTGCCACCAAGCATTCTTGAAGATAGCAGAGGTATTAGCATAGGTTACCTCATCATCGAGTTTCCAAATCGGTCCTTCTCTATAGAGAAAAGTGGGAAAATTTGTTGTATTATAACCATCATGGAGGTAGAATGTAATGTATGGGACAAAGCAAAGTAATTGCCAAGAATAACATTACTTACACATTCCTCCTGGACAAACACCTGCAACTGGCATTTTCCTTCATCTTCAGTATAATATTTCCATGATGGAAAGATATGCACATAGGATTTAACAACATCAAATGCAATAGATGCTAAACTACGAATGGATGGTTGTGCTTCCTCCACAGGAATAGGTGTACTAACTGGTGGAGTTGGGGTTCATTGTGGTAGTACTGGCGCTTTGGGCACTGGAGCTGCCTTACTAACTATTCTTGTTTGGGAGCTTTGTGGTGGAGATGGTGATGTGTCAACAGGAACTGGGTTACTATCTGCTGGGGTTGGGGTTAGATTGCGTGAAGCTAGTTCTCTGTCCATCGCAGCAGGGTTACAATCTACGAGAGTCTGGGGTATGTGTGGTATGGCTGGTTCTCGTGCATGTACAACCGGGGTGCTATCTCCACCAAGAGGTTGCACAGTTTTATTTGAAGACCGTGTTTTTACTCCGCTACATACTGCCATCACCCGCTCCAATTCAAATGGCTGATAAACAGGAAACATAGTTCAATGTACATATATTGTATTAGAGACAGATGCAATAGATAGTGTGGAAAAAAGAGGGCATGAAATAGTTGACATGTATATTGTTGAAGTAAAAAGGATAACATGACATAAGTTCACATATATGATATCTATCTGAATTGGATAGCATAGCATGACATAATTCAAAGATATGATGACTAACTAAACAGGATGGTATGAGATAATTATATGATGTCTTTAGTAAACAGGTTTGCATGACATAATTCACATCCATGTTATCTAAGTAATCATGATCGCATGATTTAATTCACATATGTGATTTATATGCTAAGCAAAGGGCATTCACATATATGATGTATGAACTAAGAACATGGTGTTGAATATTGTGTATATGATGTCTAAACTATGCAATTCAAGACACCATATGCATGATATGAGCAGTATAACCATGCCAAGTTAGAGCATACACCTCGGTGGGGGAATAGGACAGGTCATCTATCTCTGAATCCATCTCCGAGGAGCTATCGGGACCCAGCAAGAGATCTGCTTCGACAGGTAGCACTGTCTGCTCTGAAGACCTTGTTTTCACTCCAGATTTTTCCATTACCCACTAAAATAGCTGATTCACAGGAAGAGAAGTTTAATGTACAAACATTGCCAACAAATGGAAATGTAATGAAGAAAAGGATGGGCAAGATATCATTCAAATATATGATGCCTTGTTAAACAGGATGGCATTGCATGTTTCACATATATTATGGCTGGCTAAAAGAGATGAGACTGCATAATTCCCATATGTGATATATAAACTAAACGGGTGGCATTACAGAACACGTCTAAACTAAGCATATGACATATATGATGTCGAAAGTAGGGAGTGTAAGGAAACATATGCATGGTATGACCAAGACTATCATGCCAAGTTAGAGCAAACACCTTGGGGGGTAAATAGGAGTGGTCAGTTGCGTATGAATCTGCCTCAGAACAAATATCTTCCTGTGGATTACAACCTGGAGAGGAGGGGGGAGGGTTTGCCATTCAACCCACCATGGGGCGATGTTTGCATGACACTGTATTGCCACACAAAACTTTTCTCTTTTTCTCTACATGTTCAGGATCACTGTGTACAATATCTGACATGCATACGAAAAAAATGTAGTGAAATTATGTAAGGAGGGCATGCAGAAATCTAGGGTGATGGTAACAACCAGTGGATGGATCCAAAAATTATGATGACGGGTTGATGATAGCTTTAATTTAATAAAAAAGACAGATGATGATTGCTTTACTATTTGTTTCCCACCCAAGATGAACAACATAGGCATACCATACATGAACCAGATAATAGACAGAGATACTATTGATAGATGCCTCGATATGTGCCTCACAAGTAATTTTAAAACTCAAGTTTGAACATTAATTTGGATCTGACTTGGAGTCTAAGAGGTGAATAGGACGATAAAGTAGCAGGTAATATTAAGCAATGCATAACATAAGCAGAAACAAAAGAGTGTGACCTCTCTTGTGGACCCATGTACTCCTCAGGTTCATCTGCTGAGTCGATGATGGCAATGCAGTTGCAGTGGGTATAGGCGGTAGGGAAGGAGATCCGAGGCAGCAAAAGACGGTCAGGAGTTGTGATGTCTAGTTTGGTGGATGCTTCTGTCGATGGAGCAGCTCAGGTGAGGTGGACGACATCGCGGCAGGAGCAGGACAAAACACACAAAAGTTTTCTTCGACACCTACCTATAACTGAAGTAATTCTGTAAGGGCTCCTTTGGCTTGCAGGATTCTAAAAATGCAGGGATAGGAAAAACACCAAAATATGATAGGAATGCACGTGGGAAACAGAGCATTTGTAAACACATGATTTCTGTCAACTTGGGTGTTTGGTTCACGAGAATTGGAAGAGCAGAGGAATGGAAAGAAACATGGCCAAATTAAGTGAAACCATATGAAAGTGTGTATAATTAGAATGTTATTCTGCCACTAATGCACTTGTCTTGTTTTCATGCATAGGATTTTGAAAAGTAGGTCCAGGTGGATGTTTTGCTCCATTCCTTTCAACAAAATGCGTGAATACTTGAATAGTAGAGTGCCAAAGGAAAATTTTCTATTGCTATGTTTTTCCTTAAGTTTTTCCTTTGAACCAAAATAGTCCTAATGGATCGACATGAATGTAGAGTAATAAGTGATGCGATAAGTGTACAACCTATTTGCCGTAGCCGTGTCGACCTCAACATCATTGGGTTGGTCGCTGAAGAAATTGAGGTAGAGGTGGCTGTCGGAGATGTGGAGGAAGATCTAAGGAATCTGGAGATGGCGTCCAGGGCACTGCTCTGTTGTGATGGATGGTTCCATCGTTGGAGCAGCTCCGATGAGCCGTAAGACGTCGAGGCTGAAGCAGTACAATACAGACATCATTAATCTCAAGTGGGATTCTAATAGAATCTCCAATAGATGATGTAAAATACATTACCAAAAAGTGATAGATGTAAAATTTACATCACCAAAAAACACCTGACTACAACATATGAGGTAAAAACTGTTGACTTTGAACTTAACTGTCGAAACTGAAATTTATTGTGGAATCTGAATGTTACTGTCGAAACTGAATGCACGGGTAGCAGAGAGGCACTTCACATGTAGTTTCGGCCGCTCGAGCACTAGTAGTAGATAAACCGTGATCTAAATCAGCAGGAGATCGATGGGGAACACAGTAGCAGATAGCAGCCAGAGCATCAGTGCTTGGAGGAGCAGCAACTAGTCCAAAGCAGCAACTTGTGTAGCTGCAGCAGCCCATGTACAAGCATCAGCAGCGCAAGCGAGAGCAAGACAGAGCAGTAGCACGAGCGAGGGGGGGAGCGGAGAGGTTATGGCGGCCTAGGATTTCGAATGGCGAAAAGGAGGCGATGGGAGAGGGAACCATGACTAAGGGACGCGCTTGTCCAAAATGTAGGGTGTGTTACAAAAGTACCCCCACCAATTTGAACTAGCGGCCCTTTCGGCTCAGGGTTAGAAGGGGGATTCCGCATGTCGGGATTTAGCAGCTAGAGGGAGTTTTCGCGTGCGTTGTAATTTCGGGATAGTAAGGCGCGGGTTGTGAAGGCCCGGGTTTTGGGAGCACGGTATCTGAATTTTTTGGATATAACAAGGCGCGGGTTGAATTTTAGGGACAAGCCTAACATGTAATATTGTACATACCAAATCAATTCGCACTTTCCTCAACGAAAAAAACGAAAAAATAAAATTATTCACACAACACAAAGAGAGTCTTTTCCCGTTTTACTGTACAAATGCTAGTCAAAGCTATGAATCGATGTTATGTCCAATTAAATTTTTTCGCTGGCTGTATAATGCATGTAACCTACTCATACAAACATTTTAGTGCATTACAAATGTCTATACTACCACTGCATTTCGAACTAAATTTGAATTCGTTTCTATATTTGAATAAGAATCTACAATCATGATTATTGACAACTTAAACCATCTTCGTGTATTACCTAAGCAACACACCACATGATTACTATAGAGATAGATATGAACTATGTGTACTATATGTAGTCGAATTCAAATTTTTTAATACACTTGATGTTCATTTCAAATAATAGTACATTTGATGTACTAACTAGATATTCATAATCTAAACCATGTTCCATACGTACACCGAGTTTATCACACAAAGTATAGTGCCCTGCCCCCTACATTATGACAAGTATTTAGCCCTGAGCTGCAAAAGCCACACATTATCCCAAATTATAATCAATATTCTACATTATGATATCTTCTTCAAATATCCGAATCCACTTTCTTTATAATGAATTATGATCTCTATTCATCTTTTACACCTTCACGATCCTCTTCTCTTTGTAGCTAGCTAACGCTAACTTTCTATCGTGCATGCACATGCCCGCCCCTCTCTCACCCTCCCTCAGCACCCCCTCAATCGCGCACATTCATTATTTCTCTTTAGGTCATTTACCCACAATGTGTCTAGGCCCCCGGGCTCCTTCTTTCCGGCATACACTGCACGATATACCTCTCTAGCCAAGTGTGCCTACCACAAACACACACTTCCCCTCTCTCCTCTCACCGTCCATTCCCCCCTATGTCCAATATGATTCCACGCAGGTGCACACTCCCTCCCCTCTTTTCATCGATCTCATACTCGCACACTCCTCCCCCTCGACATAGTAGGCCTCTCGCACCACCTCCTAGCCGCACCCCTCTCCTCCTGTCCGTCTCTCCAGACCTTATTTGCTTCTAACACATGCATGCATGTATACATACCGATGTCCCTACATATAGCTCGGTCGACTATAGTTCTTTTTCTCCATGCACCGATTGTCGTCGGAGTGAGTCTGACAGTAAGAATCGGGGTTCGTAGGAGGAGGCAAGGCTCTAGCTACGACAAGGTTGTACACACAAGTTTTACGAGTTCAGGCCCCTCTCGGAGGAGGTAATAGCCCTACGTCTCGATGCCTCGGAGGCTTGTCGACTGGATTATGTGTGAGAGTTACATGGGGTGCGAACCCTTGTGACAGAGGAGGGGTTGGCTTATATAGAGTGCGACGGACCCCTCTAGCCCTTAGTTACACAGGGTTCAATGTGAGTTAAGGCAGGGGCGTTACTGGTAACGCCTACTATAAATGACTATTAATGATCTTTATTACTACAGAGTGAATGCCTGACCGTTGCCATACTGGGGCGACTGTAGGCCTTCTATGCTCCTAGTGATTCTTTTCTATGGTCAAGTGTAATGATCATGTCGACTGGAATTGGGATAACCGAGGGGAACAGCTGGTTGAGTGGATTACACTCAAAGGTGATTTCAGTCAGAATCTTCTGTTGGACTTTGAGTGTCTTTGACTCTAGGACAGTGTCCTTGGGTAGGGTGTCTAGGTCACGCCTATGACCCTATCCTAGGTACATGTCATCATCATTAGCCCCCGAATGGATTGAGGTCCGAGTGAAGAAGGGCTGAAGTCGGTTCCGACTCGATTCTATGCTTCGGAGGCATTTCATCGGAGTCTGGAGATCATACTGGAACTTTAACCTTTCATTAGTCGTCTTGATCGATTCTGAAGTCGTCGAGTGGATTATGTTGTAAATATTCGAGTGAATTAGAGTGTGAAATCTTTGACGCGATTGACTGCTCTGCGGTTCCCGGATCTCACGGGATTCGAAAATTTGTAGAAGCACGCGGGAGGGAGCATGCCGCAGTAAACGGAGCGAGTAGATAGGGATGCCTCGATCGCCGTGCCGCCTTTTTCACCATGTATCGGGCGAGCGCCTATTGTGGGATGTGATGATATTGCCGGGGCCCACAGGTCAGCCACTCGGAAGTAGGCCCATGAAGAGCGTTGGGGCCGATGCGATGCACAGTGCTCCTCATTCGATCCCCTTCTCCTCTGCTTCTCCACCGCGCTCTCCTCTGCTCTTGACACTTTCGCTCGCCTCGCCCGCACTCCTCCGCCATTGGGAATGAGAAGACTGCGGCCATGGAGTGCGTGAAGAGGGAGGCGGCGGCGGTGAAAGGCAAGAAGATGGCGAGGGGGTCGTCCTCGCGGTCTGGTCTGCCTCCTAGTTGGATCCAGGGGGACTGGATCCGCTCCACCATCCTGAAGGAGGATCTGAAGAATCTTGCCAATCATGGCTTGATTGCTCACGGGTCTTGGAGGCTGCCAGGGAATGAATCCGAGCCTGAACCACGCGAGGGTGAGTGTGTCCTTCTCACCATCCATGTTGACCGGGGTTTCTCTCTACCTCCACATCCGTTCTTCTGGGTTTTTTGAATTTCTTCGGGGCTCAGATCCATCACTTCCCACCCAACACAATCTCGTATCTCGATGTGTTTGTTTCTATGTGCGAGAACTTCCTTGGTTGCCAGCCGCACTGGGGCTTGTTCAAACAGATCTTCACTTGTCGTTCTCAGTCGGTAAAAAAGGCAAATCTGAGTGATGAAAAGACGCACGTGATTCAGATGTGTGGAGGGTTAGGCATTCAGACTAGAGGTAGAAGTACTTTTCCTCGCATGACCTTTCCCGAGTCAGTCAGAGGTTGGCAGTCGACCTAGTTCTACTGCAAGGACGTCCCGACCCCTGGTTAGTCGACCGGCCTCTCCCCTTTCACTTTGGAGAGACTCCGCTAGCCTTCTTCTCTAGTTGTAACCGCAGAAGAGAAAGGTGAAGTGTCCCTTTTAGTCGACGTGGTCATGAATTTAGTCCGGGTGAGAGTGACCGGCATGGATCTGCTGGAGGTGTTTCTCAGTCGAGGCATCCAGCCTCTCCAAGCTCGTGATCACCTGATGTGGATGTATTCGGGTCCTGAAGACATAGATCGAATCCACCCAGAGGAGGTTGACGAGGAGACGGTGGCCCAGTGGCTTAGGAGCATTACTGGCAACAAGGATAACCCAGGGGGTCTAGGAGTATTTTGCCATTCGACGCTGAAAATGCTCCAGAAGAGGTCACGCTCGATTTACTGAGTGTTTTTTATATGTGATTGCTCTTGAATCCGACTGATGTCTGTAACTTGTATCTTGCAGATCTACACCAAGACGTACTCTATGCCAAACAGGGAGCAGACTCAGTAGGGAGTGGGTAGTGATGACGAAAGCACCGATTGGCAATATGAAGATGACAGCGAGGGGGCCGATGAGGATTCTGGAAGCAGCGAGGAAGTCGACTCGCCGCCTCGCTCTGAACGGTGCTCCAAGCAGTCGCAGGATCATGTGGGAGGCCACGGCAAGGCAGTTTCGTCGAGTGCGAAAGTCTCAAAGTGCACTCGGACTTTGACTATAGAACCATCGGAGAAGGCTGCAAAACAACCCAAAGTTGTTCCACCGAAACCCCGAAAGGCTCTGCCGAGGATCAAGGTGGTCGTGCCAGTTGCTTCCGCGTAAGTGCTTCTTATCTTTGCCTTTTGTTTTGATCTTGAGCTTCTTTTTCTTGTTTGACCGAGTGGAGTTTGGAACTTTCAGTGCTGCTACTTCTGCGACATCTATGGATGTTGATGAGGAGTGGGGTGACGCGGAAACACACACGCGGGCAATTCCCGGGCAGATATGACTCTATAGCAACGTCAATGCTCTATCAATTCATATTCTGGTCAGCTGAAATTTCATTGTCCAATGTTTGCAGTACGAACAAAGGTTATCCAACTTCCTGACGATGATGATCATGAAGACGTGCCCCAAAGGAATATAGGGCGAAGGAGTAGGACCTCGAGCAGGAGGGTGCCCGCCAGCAAAGCGCCTCACTCGGCATCTGAGCCACTCGTCCAGCAACTTGGACATCCAGTTCGGACTACTGTTTCCTTTGCTGATCCTTTGTCGACTGATCAGCCTTCAGCGTCGACTGCCTAGGCTCCTGCTCTGATTGCTGAACCTCAAGTTTCAGCTCAACCGACTACGTCGTATGTTCCAACAACCCCTCCTTTTGTTACTCATCACATCCCGGAGGACCAAGTAGGAGCTGCCAAGGAGGCCATGATCCAGGCATGCCTAATGATGGATCAAATGAAGGTGGTGTATGACACCAGCAAGGCCGCCTATGATGCCAGCTCTGCCCTCGAAACCAATGTCCGAGTAAGTGGGATTGTAAGTTGATTTCTGATTGGCTTTCAGCTTGACCTTTGTTCTGTTAGGATATGCTATCTGAAAACTGATGCTTTATTATTCGTAAGATGTCAATCTGTTTCTGCATATGTACACCCACTAGGTGTGTCATGTAGCTGTGTGTAGCTCTTTTCACTCGAACTAGATAGGTCGTGTCGAGTGAATTCTTGGTCTAGTGGGGGCACACTAAGTGCACCCACTGGGTGTAGTACCCGAGACCGCTGTTGACTGCTGGCAGTTGACGGTGGTCTTAGAACTCTCTTCTCCTTTTTTTACTTCTTCCACTCGGGTTGGGCGGACCATGCCTAGTGGTAAATCAAACCAGTGGCAGCACGCTAAGTGCACCCACTGGGTGTAGTCCCCGAGACTGCTATTGAATGTGTGATTCGGCGGCAGTCTTAGAACTCTTTTTGTTGTGGCTATTTGATCTTGCACACTTTCCATTCGGAAGTAACTGCTCTTCGTTTCTATCGACTGACTTATCTTTTTGTTGATTACAGAGAGCTTGTGAACTTGGAACCAAGTATGCTGATTTGGAGAAGAAGCAGATCCAACTCAATCTCGACCTGGAATTAGCCAAGGAGAACTTGAAGAAAGCTCGGGATGAAGCAACTATCATGGGAGGTAACAATTTGTCGACTGCTCCCCTTGTCATCTTTTCCTTTTCATCCTTTGAACCAAGTGGCTCCACTCGAACAAATGTGCATAGTGAAAACCGTCAACTCCAAGCTCGTTTGAAGAATGTTATATCTTTAGACAAAATGAAGCAGGCTCTGGAGCATAAGGATCTCGATCTTGCAACGGCGCAGAAGACGAGGCGTGAAAAGACTCAACTTGCTAACAAGAAGCTTCCTTCAGTCAGTAAGCTAGAAGAGGAGAACGCCAAGCTAAAAACTGTTGTTGATGAGGCGAAGAAGGAAGTCGTGCAGCTGAAGGAAGAGAAGGTGGCCTTGTCTGACAAAGTGGATGTTCTCACTCGGAAGAGAGATGAACTAGAATCGTATCAGGCGGCCTTGCCAAGAAGATGTTTCTCATGCTCGAAGGTATTTTCTCTCACCCGACTGGCTTGAAAAGTTTCTTCACCACGCTGCCACCAACTCATTGTTTTATACTCCATGCAGAATTCTGTCAGAATTCTAAAGAAGAAACTGGGCGGATCGAGACTGGGCTGGACCCATCAACTCCCCTGTCAAGGATGAAGCTGCCATGAACGTGCTGCAACTGGAATCCCGCCTTGCCAGCGTCTTGGATTATCTCGCCCGACTTAAAGTTGCCTTGTCACGAATCAAAAAGGTGCTCTGGCCAGAGGATGTGTTCCAGAATGATCTCGAGCCGCTAATGACTCGACTCAATGATATCCCTGGCCGAGTGTAGGCATGGAAGAAGTCGTCTACTCGTTGCGGTACTGATGTGGCTCTATCTCTTGTTCGTGTTCATTGCAAGGGCGTCAGGGAAGAGAAGCTGAAGGATCTTCAGGTGGCTAACACCAAGAAGCTCCAATTTGAATCTTTCATGGAAACCTTCATCAAAGCAGCCACTCGCATTGCAGACGGCATCGACTTGGACAGCTTCATCGAGCCAGCAAGTCCTCCTCCTGCCGAGTGAAAAACTTGATAACTTGATTTTATTTGCCTTGGAATGCCGAGTGATTTTGTAATCGTTAAACTCCTTCAGGCTTGATGCCCGAGTACTTCTGCTGGTGGTTCTGAACTTCGATGGATTTATTCGAGCTTGGTTGCTTTCTTTGAATGCAACTGCTTTGTCTCTATTGCCTTCAGATTTTTTGACATAGGCGAATCGGGGGCTTAGCTGCGACTCAGAATAGATTTTGTACATGTGGTGACTCAGAGTGCAACAAGATGTTGTACTTGTGGCACAACTCAAAGTGCAACCAGACGTTGTACTTGTGGCTCAGCTCAGAGTGCAACTAGACGTTGTACTTGTAGCACAGCTCAGAGTGCAACCAGACATTGTACTTGTGGCGCAACTCAGAGTGCAACCAGACATTGTACTTGTAGCGTAGCTCAGAGTGCAACCAAAAGTTGTACTTGTGGCGCACCTTAGAGTGAGAGCGTTGATCTTCACTCGGAGTGTGTTTTTGAAACTTAGGCGAGTACGGGATCGCAGCTAAGCTCCTGAGTGAGAGGATTTATCTTCACTCGAAGCGTGTTTTTGAAACTAAGGCGAGTACGGGATCGCAGCTAAGCCCCTGAGTGAGAGGATTTATCTTCACTCGGAGCATGTTTTTGAAACTTAGGCGAGTACGAGATCGTAGCTAAGCCCCTGACTGAGAGGATTTATCTTCACTCGGAGCATGTTTGAAACTTAGGCGAGTAAGGGATCACAGCTAAGCCCCCGACTGAGAGGAATACTCTTCACTCGGAGTATGTTTTAAAACTTAGCCGAGTACGGGGTCGTACCTAAGCCCCCGAGTGAGAGGATTGCTCTTCACTCGGAGTATGTTTTGAAACTTAGGCGAGTATGGGATCACAGCTAAGCCCCCGAGTGAGAGGATTGCTCTTCACTCAGAGCGTTTTTGACACTTAGGCGAGTGCAGGATCACAGCTAAGCCCCCGAGTGAGAGGATTGCTCTTCACTCAGAGTATGTTTTGAAACTTAGGCGACTATGGGATCGCAGCTAAGCCCCCGAGTGAGAGGATTTCTCTTCACCCAGAGCGTTTTTGAAACTTAGGTGAGTGCAGGATCGTAGCTAAGCCCCCCAGTGAGATGATTGCTCTTCACTCGGAGTATGTTTTGAAACTTAGGTGAATACGGGATCGCAACTAAGCCCCCGAGTGATAGGATTGCTCTTCACTCGGAGTATGTTTTAAAACTTAGGCGAGTACGGGGTCGCAGCTAAGCCCCCGAGTGAGAGGATTGCCCTTCACTCAGAGTATGTTTTAAAACTTAGGCGAGTACGGGGTCGCAGCTAAGCCCCCGAGTGAGAGGATTGCCCTTCACTCAGAGTATGTTTTGAAACCTTGGCGAGTACGGGATCGCAGCTAAGCCCCCGAGTGAGAGGATTCCTCTTCACTCGGAGCATTTTTCAAACTTAAGCGAGTGCGGGATCGCAGCTAAGCCCCCGAGTGATAGGATTGCTCTTCACTCGGAGTATGTTTTGAAACTTAGGTGAATCAGATTCGCGGCTAAGCCCCCGAGTGAGAGGGTTGCTCTTCACTCGGAGTGTGTTTTTAAAACTTAGGCGAATCAGGTTCGCAGCTAAGCCACCCACTGGGGGATTTGAACACATATGTTTATATGAACACAATCATTGGGATACTGCGAAAATCATGTCTTTGATAAACAAACTGAAGGATTCTTATTACAACTCGTCGACCCGAGCGTTTAGGTATAAAAGTGGCGGAGCAGATCCGCGTTCCAAGAGTGTGGTTCGTCTTCTTCTTGGCTACATTCTAAAGATGATATGCCCCATTGTGGAGCACCTTGGTGATGATGAAATGTCCTTCCCAAGCAGGGGCAAGCTTGTGTGGTCTGTACTGATGTATTCGGAGCACAAGGTCTCCTTCTTGAAATGCTCGACCTCTGATGTTTCGGGCGTGGAATTGATGGAGGTCTTGCTGATAAATTGTCGACTGGATCAGCGCCATCTCTCATTCTTCCTCTAGAAGGTCGACAACATCCTGACGTGCTTGTTCTGCTTCGGCCTCTCAGAAAAGTTCCACTCGAGGAGCATTGTTTAGCAAATCACTCAGAAGTACGGCTTCAGCTCCGTATACCATGAAGAAAGGGGTTCTGCTAGTCGACCGATTAGGGGTCATCCTTAATCCCCACAGAACAGATGGTAACTCGGTCACCCCAGCTCCAGCTGCATGCTTGAGGTCATGCATCAATCAAGGTTTCAACCCTTGGAGGATCAAACCATTTGCTCTTTCAGCCTGCCCATTCGACCGTGGGTGCGCAACGGATGCGTAGTCAACCCGACTACCCTGGGAAGTACAATATGCTCTGAACTCATCAGAATCAAAGTTTGATCCGTGATCCGTAATGATGTTGTGCGGGACTCCGTACCCAAACACCAATTCTTTGATGAAGCTAATGGTTGTGCTTGAGTCTAGATTCTTGATCGGTTTTGCTTCAATCCAGTTAGTGAATTTCTCGACTACCACGAGCAAAAGGGTGAATCCACTTCTATCAGTCCTCAAGGGCCCATACCCCACACAGCAAATGGCCAGACAAGTCGGATAGTCTTCAAGGCCGATGCAGGTTTGTGGGACATGTTCGAGTAAAACTGGTAGCCTTCACACTTGTCAACAATATCCTTTGCCATCTCATTCGCTCGTGGCCAGTAAAATCCAGCTCTGTATGCTTTAGGCACGATGGTCCAAGAAGACGCATGGTGACCACAGGCCCTCGAGTGAATCTCGTTTAAGATCAGTCGACCTTCTTCCGGGGAGATACACCGCTGAGTCACGCCAGTAACGCTTTCTCTGAAGAGTTGCCCACTTATTACTCTGAAGGCCTTTGACCAACGAACGATCTAACGAGCCTCATCTTCATCCTCCAGAACCTCCTGCCTGAGTAGGTATGCAATGTAAGGCACTGTCCAGTCGAGGTGGTTACCAAAACTTTCATGATTAGGTCGACTACCGCTGGCACCTCAACTTCAGTTGGATTGGTTGAACTTATTCGTTGCGGGGGCTCCTCTGTTGAGGGATCTTCTTGAACTAACAGTCTGTGGAGATGCTCCAAGAACACGTTACTGGGAATAGGCATCCGAGTGGAATCTATCTTTGTCAGATCATCAGCTGCTTGATTCTTCAGTCGGTGTATGTGGTGGAGCTCTAACCCTTCAAACTTCTTTTATAATTTTCTTACTGCCTTGCAGTAACCAGTCATGGCGGGGATCCTGATATCCCACTCCTTCATTACCTGATTGACCACCAAATCTGAGTCGTTGTAGTCCATCAGGCGACGGACGCCGAGTGAGAAGGCCATACACATCCCATATAGAAGTGCTTCATACTCAGCCTCATTGTTTGTGGATTCGAAGTGAATCTGGAGGACGTAACTGTGCTTGTCGCCTCTTGGGGATACTAGGACCACTCCAGCACCAGAACCATTCAACATCTTGGACCCATCAAAGAACATAGTCCAATGTTCCGAGTGAACCTGAGTCGGCTGCTGCTGCTCAATCCATGCTACCTCTTGAGCACTGCATTGGTTTTCCCTTGAAGAGGAAAGGGTGATGCAGCAAAGTAGCGTAAATATTTCACTTAGTTATCGAGAACCAAGGTATCAATCCAGTAGGAGGCTGATATGTCTGCAACGTATCTATAATTTTTTATTGCTCCATGCTATATTATCTACTATTTTGGACATTATTAGGCTTTATTATCCACTTTTATATTATTTTTGGGACTAATCTATTAACCTGAGGCCCAGCCCAAAATTGCTGTTTTTTGCCTGTTTTAGGGTTTCGAAGAAAAGGAATATCAAACGGAGTCCAAACGGAATGAAACCTTCGGGAACGTGATTTTCTCAATGAACAAGACCCATGAGACTTGGACCCTATGTTAAGACACAAAAGAGGAGGCCACGAGGTAGGGGGCGCGCCTACCCCCCCCCCCCCAGGCGCGCCCTCCACCCTCGTCCTGTTGCTCCACCGAAATACTCCTTCCTCCTATATATACCTACGTACCCCCAAACGATAAGATACGGAGCCAAAACCCTAATTCCACCGCCTTAACTTTCTGTATCCACGAGATCCCATCTTGGGGCCTGTTTCGGAGCTCCGCCGGAGGGGGCATCGATCACGGAGGGCTTCTACATCAACACCATAGCCCCTCCGATGAAGTGTGAGTAGTTTACCTCAGACCTACGGGTCCATAGTTATTAGCTAGATGGCTTCTTCTCTCTTTGTGGATCTCAATACAATGTTCTCCCCCTCTCTTGTGGAGAACAATTCGATGTAATCATCTTTTTGCGGTGTGTTTGTTGAGAGCGATGAATTGTGGGTTTATGATCAAGTCTATCTATGAACAATATTTGAATCTTCTCTGAATTCTTTTATGTATGATTGGTTATCTTTGCAAGTCTCTTCGAATTATCAGTTTGGTTTGGCCTACTAGATTGATCTTTCTTGCAATGGGAGAAGTGCTTAGCTTTGGGTTCAATCTTGCGGTGTCCTTTTCCAGTGACAATAGGGGCAGCAAGGCATGTATTGTATTGTTGCCATCGAGGATAACAAGATGGGGTTTTCATCATATTGCATGAGTCTATCCCTCTACATCATTTCATATTGCTTAAGGCGTTACTCTGTTTTTAATTTAATACTCTAGATGCATGCTGGATAGCGGTCGATGAGTGGAGTAATAGTAGTAGATGCAGGCAGGAGTCGGTCTACTTGTCTCGGACGTGATGCCTATATACATGATCATGCCTAGATATTCTCATAACTATGCTCAATTCTGTCAATTGCTTAGAAGTAATTTGTTCACCCACCGTAGAATACCTATGCTCTCGAGAGAAGCCACTAGTGAAACCTATGCCCCCCGGGTCAATCTTTATCATATTAATCTCCTACTACTTAGTTATTTCCTTTGCTCTTTACTTTGCCGTTATTTTACTTTGCATCTTTATCACAAAAATACCAAAAATATTATCTTATCATATATATTAGATCTCACTCTCGTAAGTGGCCGTGTAGGGATTGCCAACCCCTATTCGCGTTGGTTGCGAGGATTTATTTGTTTTGTGTAGGTACGAGGGACTCGCACGTAGCCTCCTACTGGATTGATACCTTGGTTCTCAAAAACTGAGGGAAATACTTACGCTACTTTGCTGCATCATCCCTTCCTCTTCGGGGAAAACCAACGCAATGCTCAAGAGGTAACAAGAAGGATTTCTGGCGCCGTTGCCGGGGAGGTTCGCGCAAGTCAAGATTTGACTCCCGATAACGAGCCATTTCTGGCGCCGTTGCCGGGGAGGTCTATGCAAAAGTCAACATACCAAGTACCCATCACATACCCTTATCTCCCGCATTACATTATTTGCCATTTGCCTCTCGTTTCCTCTCCCCCACTTCACCCTTACCGTTTTATTCGCCCTCTCTCTCTCTCTATCCTCCCTCTCTTTCTCTATTTGCCTCTTTTTGCCCGCTTGTTTGCTTGTGTTAGTTTTCTTGCTTGTCACGATGGCTCAAGATAATACTAAATTGTGTGACTTCACCAATACCAACAACAATGATTTTATTAGCACTCCGATTCCTCCTCTTACCGATGCTGAATCTTGTGAAATTAATACTGCTTTGCTGAATCTTGTCATGAAAGATCCGTTTACCGACCTTCCTAGTGAAGATGTCGCTACCCATCTTAATAGCTTCGTTGATTTGTGTGATATGCAAAAGAAGAAAGATGTGGATAATGATATTGTTAAATTGAAGCTATTTTGTTTTTCGCTTAGAGATTGTGCTAAAGCTTGGTTTTCGTCTTCGCCTAAAAATAGTATTGATTCATGGAACAAGTGCAAAGATTCTTTTATCTCTAAGTATTCCTCCCGCTAAGATCATCTCTCTTAGAAACAATATTATGAAATTTAAGCAACTTGATCATGAACATGTTGCACAAGCTTGGGAGAGAATGAAACTAATGATATGTAATTGCTCTACTCATGGTTTACATTTGTGCATGATTATACAAAAAAATTATGCCAGATTGAAATTTTCTTCTAGAAATCTTTTAGATTCGGCCGCGGGAGGCACTTTTATGGAAATCACTTTAGGAGAAGCTACTAGATAATATTATGGTTAATTATTCGCAATGGCATACTGAAAGATATACTAATAAAAAGGTGCATACGACAGAAGAAATTAATGTTTTGAGTGGAAAGATGGATGAACTTATGAAATTATTTGCTAATAAGAGTGTTTCTTCTGATCCTAATGATATGCCCTTGTCTACTTTGATTGAGAACAATAATGAATCTATGGATGTGAATTTTGTTGGTAGGAACAATTTTGGTAACAACGCGTATAGAGGAAATTTTAATCCTAGGCCTTATCCTAGTAATCCCTCTAATAATTATGGTAATTCCTACAACAATTCTTATGGAAATTATAATAATATGCCCTCTGATTTTGAATCTAATATTAAAGAATTTATTACTTCGCAAAATAATTTTAATGCTTTGATTGAAGAAAAATTGCTTAAGATTGATGAGTTGGCTAGGAACGTGGATAGAATTTCTCTTGATGTTGATTCTTTGAAACTTAGATCTATTCCACCTAAGCGTGATATCAATGAGTCTCTCAAAGCCATGAGAATTTCCATTGATGAGTGCAAAGAAAGAACTGCTAGGATGCGTCCTATGAAAATAAAGATGAAGACCTAAAAGTTATTGATGTGTCCCCTATTAAATCTTTGTTTTGCAATATGAATCTTGATAATGATGGGACTGAATATGATCCACATTTACCTAGAAGGAGTTCCAAGAATTCAGAATTTTTTGATCTTGATGCTAAAATTGATAAAAGTAGGATTGAAGAAATTAAAACCCTAGATGTTGCTAAACCCACTATTATGGATTTCAAGGAACTTAACTATGAAAATTGATCTTTGATTGATTGTATTTACTTGTTACAATCCGTGCTAAATTCTCCTCATGCTTACAGTCAAAATAAAGCATTTACTAAACATATCGTTGATGCCTTGATGCAATCTTATGAAGAAAAACTTGAACTGGAAGTTTCTATCCCAAGAAAACTTTATGATGAGTGGGAACCAACTATTAAAATTAAAATTAAAGATCATGAATTCTATGCTTTATGTGATTTGGGTGCTAGTGTTTCCACGATTCCAAAGACTTTGTGTGATTTGTTAGGTTTCCGTGATTTTGATGATTGCTCTCTAAAATTGCACCTTGCGGATTCCACTATTAAGAAACCTATGGGAAGAATTAATGATGTTCTTATTATTGCAAATAGGAATTATGTGCCCGTATATTTTATTGTTCTTGGCATAGATTGCAATCCTTCATGTCCTATTATTCTTGGTAGACCTTTCCTTACAACGATTGGTGCAATTATTGATATGAAGGAAGGAAATATTAGATTCCAATTTCCATTAAGGAAAGGTATGGAACACTTTCCTAGAAAGAAAATTAAATTACCTTATGAATCTATTATGAGAGCCATTTATGGATAGCCTACCAAAGATGGCAATACCTAGATCTATTCTTGCTTGTTATGCCTAGCTAGGGGCGTTAAACCATAGCGCTTGTTGGGAGGCAACCTAATTTTATTTTTATTCCTTGCTTTTTGCTCCTGTTTAGTAATAAATAATTTATCTAGCCTCTGTTTTGGTTGTGTTTTTTGTGTTTAATTAGTGTTTGTGCCAAGTAGAACCGTTGGGAAGACTTGGGGAAAGTCTTGTTACACTTGCTGTAAAAAACAGAAACTTTAGCGCTCACGAGAACTGCTGTAAATCTTATTTGGAGAGTGCTATTTATTTAATTCTTTTTAAAGATGATTAATAGATAAATTCCTCACGTCCACCAATTTATTTTAGAATTTTTGGGGTTCCAGATCTTGCGCTAGATACAGATTACTACAGACTGTTCTGTTTTTGACATATTCTGTTTTTCGTGTGTTGTTTGCTTATTTTGATGAATCTATGGCTAGTAAAATAGTTTATAAACCATAAAGAAGTTGGAATACGGTAGGTATAACACCAATATAAATAAATAATGAGTTCATTACAGTAACTTGAAGTGGTCTTTTGTTTTCTTTCGCTAACGGAGCTCACGAGATTTTCTACTTTAAGTTTTGTGTTGTGAAGTTTTCAAGTTTTGGGTGAAAGATTTGATGGATTATGGAACAAGGAATGGCAAGATCCTAAGCTTGGGGATGCCCATGGCACCTCCAAGATAATATAAGGACACATAAAGCCAAATCTTTGGGATGCCCCGGAAGGCATCCCCTCTTTCGTCTACTTCTATCGGTAACTTTACTTGGAGCTATATTTTTATTCGCCACATGATATGTGTTTTGCTTGGAGCGTCTTCTATGATTTGAGTATTTTATTTTTAGTTTACCACAATTACACTTTCTGTACACACATTTTGAGAGAGCCATACATGATTTGGGAATTGTTAGAATACTCTATGTGCTTCGCTTATATCTTTTGAGTTATATAGTTTTTCTCTAGTACTTCACTTATATCTTTTAGAGCACGGTGGTGGATTTGTTTTATAGAAACTATTGATGTCTCATGCTTCACTTAGATTATTGTGAGAGTCTTAAATAGCATGGTAATTTACTTAAAATCCTAATATGCTAAGTATTCAAGATTAATAAAATTTTCTTATGAGTGTTTTGAATACTAAGAGAAGTTTGATGCTTGATGATTGTTTTGAGATATGGAGGTAATAATATCAAAGTCGTGCTAGTTGAGTAGTTGTGAAATTGAAAAATACTTGTGTTGAAGTTTGCAAGTCCCGTAGCATGCACGTATGGTAAACGTTATGTAACAAATTTGAAACATGAGGTGTTATTTGATTGTCTTCCTTATGAGTGGCGGTCGGGGACGAGCGATGGTCTTTTCCTACCAATCTATCCCCGTAGGAGCATGCGCGTAGTGACGAGGTTTTTGATGACTTGTAGATTTTTGAAATAAGTATGTGTGTTCTTTATGACTAATGTTGAGTCCATGGATTGTACGCACTCTCACCCTTCCATCCTTGCTAGCCTCTTCGGTACCGTGCATTGCCCTTTCTCACATCGAGAGTTGGCGCAAACTTCGCCGGTGCATCCAAACCCCGTGATATGATACGCTCTTTCACACGTAAACCTCCTTATATCTTCCTCAAAACAGCCACCATACCTACCTATTATGGCATTTCCATAGCCATTCCGAGATATATTGCCATGCAACTTTCCACCATTCCGTTTATCATGACACATTCATCATTGTCATATTGCTTAGCATGATCATGTAGTTGACATAGTATTTGTGGCAAAGCCACCGTTCATAATTCTTTCATACATGTCACTCTTGGTCCATTGCATATCCCGGTACACCGCTGAGGTATTCATATAGAGTCATCTTTTGTTCTAGTATCGAGTTGTAATCATTGAGTTGTAAATAAATAGAAGTGTGATGATCATTATTTTCTAGAGCATTGTCCCAAGTGAGGAATTAAAAAAGGCCATAAAAAGGAGAAAGGCCATAAAAAAGGAGAGAAAGGCCATAAAAAAGGGATAAGGCCCAAAAAAAATGAGAGAAAAAGAAAGAAGGGACAATGTTACTATCCTTTGCCACACTTGTGCTTCAAAGTAGCACCGTAATCTTCATGATAGAGAGTCTCTTGTTTTGTCATTTTCATATACTAGTGGGAATTTTTCATTATAGAACTTGGCTTGTATATTCCAATAATGGGCCTCCTCAAGTGCCCTAGGTCTTCATGAGCAAGCAAGTTGGATGCACACCCACTTAGTTTCTTTTGTTGACCTTTCATACATTTATAGCTCTAGTGCATCCGTTGCATGGCAATCCCTACTCCTTGCATCAACATCAATCGGTGGGCATCTCCATAGCCCATTGATTAGCCTCATTGATGTGAGACTTTCTCCTTTTTTGTCCTCTCCACATAACCCCCCTCATTATATTCTATTCCACCCATAGTGCTATGTCCATGGCTCACGCTCATATATTGCGTGAAAGTTTATAGGTTTGAGATTACTAAAGTATGAAACAATTGCTTGGCTTGTCATCGGGGTTGTGCATGATGAGAGCATTCTTGTGTGACGAAAATGAAACATGACCAAACTATATGATTTTGTAGGGATGAACTTCCTTTGGCCATGTTATTTTGAGAAGACATAATTGCTTAGTTAGTATGCTTGAAGTATTATTATCTTTATGTCAATATGAAATTTTGTCTTGAATCTTTAGGATCTGAATATTCATGCCACAATTAAGAATAATTACATTAAAATTATGCCAAGTAGCACTCCGCATCAAAAATTCTGTTTTTATCATTTACCTACTCGAGGACGAGCAGGAATTAAGCTTGGGGATGCTTGATATGTCTCCAACGTATCTATAATTTTTGATTGCTCCATGCTATATTATCTACTGTTTTGGACATTATTGGGCTTTATTATCCACTTTTATATTACTTTTGGGACTAATCTATTAACCGGAGGCCCAACCCAGAATTGCTGTTTTTGGCCTGTTTTAGGGTTTCGAAGAAAAGGATTATCAAACGGAGTCCAAACAGAATGAAACCATCCAGAACGTGATTTTCTCAACGAACAAGACCCAGGAGACTTGGAACCTATGTCAAGACACAAAAGAGGAGGCCACGAGGTAGGGGGCGCGCCTACCCCCCCCCCCCCCCCCAGGCGCGCCCTCCACCCTCGTGGGCCCCCTGTTGCTCCACCGACATACTCCTTCCTCCTATATATACCTACGTACCCCCAAACAATCAGATACGGAGCCAAAACCCTAATTCCACTGCCATAACTTTCTGTATCCACGAGATCCCATCTTGGGGCCTGTTTCGGAGCTCCGTCGCAGGGGGCATCGATCACCGAGGGCTTCTACATCAACACCATAGCCCCTCCGATGAAGTGTGGGTAGTTTACCTCAGACCTACGGGTCCATAGTTATTAGCTAGATGGCTTCTTCTCTCTTTTTGGATCTCAATACAATGTTATCCCCCTCTCTTGTGGAGAACTATTCGATGTAATATTCTTTTTGCGGTGTGTTTGTTGAGATCGATGAATTGTGGGTTTATGATCAAGTCTATCTATGAACAATATTTGAATCTTCTCTAAATTCTTTTATGTATGATTGGTTATCTTTGCAAGTCTCTTCGAATTATTAGTTTGGTTTGGCCTACTAGATTGATCTTTCTTTCAATGGGAGAAGTGCTTAGCTTTGCATTCAATCTTGTGGTGTCCTTTCCTAGTGACAGTAGGGGCAGCAAGGCACGTATTGTATTGTTGCCATCGAGGATAACAAGATGGGGTTTTCATCATATTGCACGAGTCTATCCCTCTACATCATGCCATCTTGCTTAAGGCGTTACTCTGTTTTTAACTTAATACTCTAGATGCATGCTGGATAGCAGTCAATGAGTGGAGTAATAGTAGTAGATGCAGGCAGGAGTCGGTCTACTTGTCTCGGACGTGATGCCTATATACATGATCATACCTAGATATTCTCATAACTATGCTCAATTCTATTAATTGCTCAACAGTAATTTGTTCACCCACCGTAGAATACCTATGCTCTCAAGAGAAGCCACTAGTGAAACCTATGGCCCTGTGGTCTATCTTTATCATATTAATCTCCTACTACTTATTTATTTCCTTTGCTCTTTACTTTGCCTTTATTTTACTTTGCATCTTTATCAAAAAAATACCAAAATATTATCTTATCATATCTATCAGATCTCACTCTTGTAAGTGGAAGTGTAGGGATTGACAACCCCTATTCGCGTTGGTTGCGAGGATTTATTTGTTTTGTGCAGGTACGAGGGACTCGCGCGTAGCCTCCTACTGGATTGATACCTTGGTTCTCAAAAACTGAGGGAAATACTTATGCTACTTTGCTGCATCATCCCTTCCTCTTCGGGGAAAACCAGCGCAGTGCTCAAGAGGTAGCAGAGGCCATGCATGAGTCCCTCACACCTACACAAACAAATAAAATCCTCGCAACCAACGCAATAAAGGGGTTGTCAATCCCTTCACGATCACTTACGAAAGTGAGATCTGATAGATATGATAAGATAATAACTTTGGTATTTTTATGATAAATATGCAAAGTAAAGAAAGCAAAATAAATGGAAAAGGAAATAGCTTGTTGACGGAAGATTAATATGATGGAAAATAGACCCGGGGGCCATAGGTTTCACTAGTGGCTTCTCTCGAGAGCATACGTATTACGGTGGGTAAACAAATTATTGTTGAGCAATTGACAGAATTGAGCATAGTTATGAGAATATGTAGGCATGATCATGTATATAGGCATCACGTCCGAGACAAGTAGACTGACTCCTTCCTGCATCTACTACTATTACTCCACACATCGACCGCTATCCAGCATGCATCTAGAGTATTAAGTTCAAAAGAACAGAGTAACGCTTTAAGCAAGATGACATGATGTAGAGGGATAAACTCATGCAATATGAAATAAACCCCATCTTGTTATCCTCGATGGCAACAATACAATACGTGCCTTGCTGCCCCTACTTTCATTGGGAAAGGACACCGCAAGATTGAACCCAAAGCTAAGTACTTCTCCCATTGCATGAAATATCAATCTAGTAGGCCAAACCAAACTGATAATTTGAAGAGACTTGCAAAGATAACCACTCATACATAAAAGAATTCAGAGAAGATTGAAATATTGTTCATAGATAAACTTTATCATAAACCCACAATTCATCGATCTCAACAAACACACCGCAAAAGAAGATTACATCGAATAGATCTCCACAAGAGAGGGGGAGAACTTAGTATTGAGATCCAAAAAGAGAGAAGAAGCCATCTAGCTAATAACTATGGACCCGAAGGTCTGAAGTAAACTACTCACACTTCATCAGAGAGGCTATGGTGTTGATGTAGAAGCCCTCCATGATCGATGCCCCCTCCGGCGGAGCTCCGAAAAAGGCCCCAAGATGGGATCTCACGGGTACAGAAAGTTACGGCGGTGGAATTAGGGTTTTGGCTCCGTATCTGGTAGTTTGGGGGTACGTAGGTATATATAGGAGGAAGAAGTACGTCGGTGGAGCAACGTGGGACCCACGAGGGTGGAGAGCGTGCCTGGAGGGGTAGGCGTGCCCCCTACCTCGTTCCCTCCTGGTTGCTTTCTTGACGTAGGGTCCAAGTCCTCTGGATCATGTTTGTTCCGAAAATCATGTTCCCGAAGGTTTCATTCCGTTTGGACTCCATTTGATATTCTTTTTCTGCGAAACTCTGAAATAGGCAAAAAAACAGCAATTCTGGGCTGGGCCTCCGGTTAATAGGTTAGTCCCAAAAATAATATAAAAGTGTATAATAAAGCCCAATAATGTCCAAAATAGGATATAATATAGCATGGAACAATCAAAAATTATAGATACGTTGGAGACGTATCAAGCATCCCCAAGCTTAATTCCTGCTCGTCCACGAGTAGGTAAATGATAAAAACAGAATTTTTGATGTGGAATGCTACTTGGCGTAATTTCAATGTAATTCTCTTAATTGTGGTATGAATATTCAGATCCAAAAGATTCAAGACAAAAGTTCAATATTGACATAGAAATAATTATACTTCAAGCATACTAACTAAGCAATTATGTCTCTTCAAAATAACATGGACAAAGAAAGTTATCCCTACAAAATCATATAGTCTGGCTATGCTCCATCTTCACCACACAAAGTATTTAAATCATGCACAACCCCGATGACAAGCCAAGCAATTGTTTCATACTTTTGGTGTTCTCAAACTTTTTCAATCTTCACGAAATACATGAGCGTGAGCCATGGACATAGCACTATATGTGGAATAGAATGCTGGTTGTGGAGAAGACAAAAAGTAAGAAGATAGTCTCACATCAACTAGGCATATCAACGGGCTATGGAGATGCCCATTAATAGATATCAATGTGAGTGAGTAGGGATTGGATGCAACGGACGCACTAGAGCTATAAGTATATGAAAGCTCAACAAAAAGAACTAAGTGGGTGTGCATCCAACTTGCTTACTCACGAAGACCTAGGGAATTTTGAGGAAGCCCATTATTGGAATATACAAGCCAAGTTCTATAATGAAAAATTCCCACTAGTATATGAAAGTGATAACATAGGATACTCTCTATCATGAAGATCGTGGTGCTACTTTAAAGGACAAGTGTGGAAAAAGGATAGTAGTATTGTCCCTTATATATATATATATAATTTTTGGGGGGCCTTCTTTTTTTTGGCCTTTTTTTCTTTTTTTCTTTTTTTGGAACAATACTCTATGAATGATGATCATCACACTTCTATTCATTTACAATTCAATGATTACAACTCGATACTAGAACAAACTATGAGTCTATATGAATGCCTCCTATGGTATACAGGGATAACAATGATGCATGAGTGACTTAAACGAACGAATTATGAATGGTGGCTTTGCCACAACTAAAATTTCAACTACATGATCATGCAAAGCAATATGCCAACGATGGAGCGTGTCATAGTAAACGGAACAGTGGAAAGTTGCATGGCAATATATCTCAGAATGGCTATGGAAATGCCATGATAGGTAGGTATGGTGGCTGTTTTGAGGAAGGTATATGGTGGGTGTATGATACCGGCGAAAGGTGTGCGGTATTAGAGAGGCTAGCAATGGTGGAAGGGTGAGGGTGCGTATAATCCATGGACTCAACATTAGTCATAAAGAACTCACATATTTATTGCAAAAATCTATTAGTTATCGAAGCAAAGTACTACACACATGCTCCTAGGGGGATAGATTGGTAGGAAATGACCATCGCTCGTCCCCGACCGCCACTCATAAGGAAGACAATCAATAAATAATTCATGCTCCAACTTCTTCACATAACGGTTCACCATACGTGCATGCTACGGGAATCACAAACTTCAACACAAGCATTTCTCAAATTCACAACTACTCAACTAGCACGACTCTAATATCACTATCTCCATATCTCAAAACAATTATCAAGTATCAAACTTCTCATAGTATTGAACACACTCATAAGAAAAAAAATAGTAATCTTGAATGCCTAACATAATTAAAGCAAATTACCACTCTGTTTTGTAGGACTCTCAAAATAATCTAAGTGAAGCATGAGAGAACAATAGTGAAAGTGCAACTATCCCTAGGTGGTTTTGGTAATTCCTAACAACATATAGCTCACTGAGCTAATGCTATTTCAAGATTAATATCTCAGGAAAGCTCAATGATTGGCATGGCATGGATGAGAAAAGTGGACCCCTCAAAATGCTAAGGACAAAGGATTTGCTCAAGCTCAAAGCTCAAGACTCTACATTTTCCATTTTAGTGATCCAAGATCACATTGAGTCTATAGGAAAAGCCAATACTATCAAGGAGGGATGAGGTGTTGCTTAATGAGGTTCTTGCTCAAAATTCTTAGTGATATGCTCCAAAACCCTCAGCTACTTTCTCACATCCACATATGACCTAAACCAAAAGTCAAACTCGGCCCCACCGATTCGTCCTATCCGGCGCCACTGAGTTTCAAATGTCATAGCCACTGCCACAAACCCTAGGCAAATTGGTCTCACTGATAGGGATCTCGGTCTCACCGAGATGGGGTTGTAATCTCTCTGTTTCCCTTCGTAACATTTCGGTCTCACCGAGATGAGCGATCGGTCCCACCGAGATTGCAATGTAAACTCTCTGTTTTCCCTTCGTAACGTTTCGGTCTCACCGAAATGAGCGATCGGTCCCACCGAATTTACCTAAACAACTCTCCGGTTAGCTTATTACCAAAATCGGTCTCACCGAGTTTGTGTAATCGGTCTCACCGAGATTACGTTATGCCCTAACCCTAATCATATCGGTCCTACCGAGTTGCATGTCGGTCCCACCGAAAACCCTAACGGTCACTAGCTTTGCTGAATCGGTCCGACCGAGTTTAACCATTCGGTCCCACCGAGTTTGGGAAGTTATGTGTAACGGTTAGATTTTGTGTGGAGGCTATATATACCCCTCCACTACCTCTTCATTCGTGGAGAGAGCCATCAGAACGAACCTACACTTCCAAGTTACCTTTTCTGAGAGAGAACCACCTACACCTGTGTTGAGACCAAGATATTCCATTCCTAGCATATGAATCTTGATCTCTAGCCTTCCCCAAGTTGCTTTCCACCCAAATCTTCTTTCCACCAAATCCAAATCAGGTGAGAGAGAGTTGAGTGTTGGGGAGACTATCATTTGAAGCACAAGAGCAAGGAGTTCATCATCAACACACCAATTGTTACTTCTTGGAGAGTGGTGTCTCCTAGATTGGCTAGGTGTCACTTGGGAGCCTCCGACAAGATTGTGGAGTTGAACCGAGGAGTTTGTAAGGGCAAGGAGATCGCCTACTTCGTGAAGATCTACCGCTAGTGAGGCAAGTCCTTCGTGGGCGATGGCCATGGTGGGATAGAAAAGGTTGCTTCTTCATGGACCCTTCGTGGGTGGAGCCCTTCGTGGACTCGCACAACCGTTAACCTTCATGGGTTGAAGTCTCCATCAACGTGGATGTACGATAGCACCACCTATCGGAACCACGACAAAAACATCTGTGTCTCCAATTGTGTTTGAATCCTCCAAACCCTTCCCTTTACATTCTTGCAAGTTACATGCTTTACTTTGCGCTGATCATATACTCTTTGCATGCTTGCTTGAATTGTATTAAGATTGCTTGACTTGTCCAAAGTTACTAAAATCTGCCAAGAACTAAAATTGGGAAAAGGCTAGATTTTTATTTGGTCAAGTAGTCTAATCACCCCCCCTCTAGACATACTTTTGATCCTACAAGTGGTATCAGAGCTTTGGTCTCCATTTGCTTTGATTTCCATAGCTTTTGGTGGTCATAGCCTTGGTTTCACAACCTAGGAGAGTATGGCGTCTAGCGAGGGAAATTACCACCGTAGAGGTCCTTACTTTGATGGCACTAATTTTGCTAGTTGGAAGCATAATATGAAAATGCATATTCTTGGACATAACCCCGCCGTTTGGGTTATTGTGTGTGTTGGCTTGCAAGGTGAATTCTTTGATGGGAGAGAACTGAACCGTGAAGCTACCGCGGAAGATTTGAAGATGCTATAATACAATGCTCAAGCTTGTGATATCCTCTTCAACGAATTGTGCCCCGAAGAATTCAACAAAATCAGCCGTCTTGAGAATGCAAAGGAAATTTGGGATACTTTGAATGATATGCACGAAGGTACCGACTCCGTCAAGGAATCCAAGTTGGATGTGCTTCAAAGTCAACTTGACAAGTTCAAAATGAAGGATGGTGAAGGTGTCGCTGAAATGTACTCTAGGCTTGCTCTTATCACAAATGAGATTGCCGGCTTAGGAAGTGAAGAGATGACCGACAAATTCATCATCAAGAAGATCCTAAGAGCCTTGGATGGAAAATATGATACCGTATGTACATTGATTCAAATGATGCCAAATTACAAAGATCTCAGGCCAACGGAAGTCATTGGAAGAATTGTTGCTCATGAGATGTCACTCAAGGATAAGGAGGAGCTCCATAACAAGTCAAGTGGTGCTTACAAAGCCTCATGTGAAGCTCCCACATCATCAAGTGAGAAACAAACCTTCAATGAAGAATTGAGCCTAATGGTGAAGAACTTCAACAAGTTCTACAAGAGTAGAAGCAAAGAGAGAAGTTCCAAGTCAAGGTCCTACAATGACAAAAGATCTTCTAGTCGAGAGCGAAACTGCTACAATTGTGGAAGACTCGGACACTACTCCAATGAGTGTACGGCCCCCTACAAGAGAAGAGAAGATTCTCCCAAAAGAAGAAGTAGAAGAGAAGAATCACCATCGAGGGAGAGAAGGAGTAGGGATGATCGTTATGAACGAAGACCCTCTCGGAGAAGCAAGGATTCGGAAAGGAAGGACAAGTCATCAAGGAGCTACACAAAATGAAGACATCAAACTCATGTTGGTGAATGGGTATCCGGCTCTGACTCCGACAATCACTCCGAGAGAAGCTATCACTCTGACTCCGAATATACTCAAGATGAAGGTGTTGCCGGTCTAGCACTTGTGTTAACCAACTCCTACGACATATTTGATTCACCAAATGAAGGAATTGGAAGATGCTTCATGGCCAAAGGTCCAAAGGTATCACACCCCAAGTATGTTGATTTCAATAGTGATGAAGATGACTTGTTAGGTGATGATGATTTACTTGTTGACAACTCTAGTGATGAATACTATGATGAAACATCAATTAATCATGCTAATCAAGATAAAACGAATGACAATGATAAGGAGAAGATTGAGTTTCTAACTAAAGAACTAAACACTCTTAAGTTAGCTCATGAAACTATCTTAGGAGATCATCAAGAACTTTTAAGGACTCAAGAGAAATTACGTTTTGAGAAGCTCAATCTTGAGCAAGAGCATGAGTTCTTAAAGGCAATCAATGATGATCTTCGCAAGAAAAGTTCTTCTTACATTGCCAAGCGTTTACTCTTATCCACTTACATGCCTCAAGTCAAGTCTAGTAACAAGAACAAGAAGGATTCTTCCTCTAGTAGTAACAATAATCATGCTAAATCCAATATTGTTGCTTCTAGTAGTTCTCTTGATTCCACTAATGATTCTCTTAGCCAAGTTACACTTGATCAAGAAAATAGCTTATTGAAGGGAATCATAGAGAAAGGTGTTTACAAGAGCCTTGCCGGGAGTAAGCAATTCGAGGAAATTGTACGCAAGCAAGGAAGGCACTGGAAGAATCAAGGTATTGGTTTTGAACGAAAGTTCAATGCCAATGGAGTTGAGTGGGAAGAAGATCAATACCCCCAGACGAAGTTTGTTCCTCAACAAGAGAAGTATGATCCTACTTCTTTCAAAGGGACACAAGCTCAGGATGATCTTCCACCACAAGACCACAAGGAAAAAAGGCAAGGACAAGCTTCAAGAGGAAATTGATGCATTTGAAGAAGCTCCTAAGGCCTTGGTCAAGTGGGTTCCCAAGACTACATCAAGTTCCACTTCATCAAGTACAACTACAACTCCGAGGATTCCCATCAAGATGGTGTGGATCCCGAAGAAGAAGAACTAGAGAGTTCTTGAGGGTGACTCCGCCAACATACTTCACTCTTATCATTTTGGCAAGAACAAGTGCAATCAACTTCCACATCTTGCACTAGTTCAAGGAGTCACAAACCCTCTTGTTGGTAAGACAAGGGACAAGGTAACCTAATGCTCTCATAGACATCATCTTGTGTGTGCATCACTCTATGTCTATAGATATCCTTGTTTGTTCCTTGTGGGACTAACCCGTGTAGGTATTGAAAGTGCAACTCACTCCAAAGGATAGCTCCAAATGATCTACATCAACTTAGAGCATCCACATCTTCAACACCTACATGAAGTCATCATCGACAAAACCCAAGGTTAGTTCATCCCTCTTAGGGGGGATCTCACATCTAGGGGGAGCTTTACTCTAAGAATTGAGCTAAAGCAACTCTAATGGTGTGAACACAACAACACTTTATGTAAAAGTGGTAACCCCACTTGTGCTTAAACGATGAGTATGACCTATGATCAAATGTTCTCATTTGACTCCTAAGTCAATATACTCATATATAGATGACCTAGTCATCGCCAATTGCTTGATAGATGCTAGAATTGTTTGTGCATGCTTTGCCACATATTTCATTTGTCATTTTATTGTGTGAGCATGTTGGTTGCATAATTTACTCATTCGAGGACATCCACTTGTTGTTTTGATTGGTTGGTTTCTTTTTCTCTTGCCAAGTGGATGGACAAGAATGCCTAAGAACCTTCTCTAGCTATCTATGCTCTTCTCGTCTCAAACTCTATTCATGCTACATCACAAAGTTTGATCAAGTAAGATTCGAACCACTCTGTGTGAGGAATACTCGGAGTCCCCGATTCGTTATAGACTTAAACTTCCAAAACTTCTTTGTGTGTTTCGGTCTGACCGATTCATCCATTTCGGTCATACCGAGATCACTAAGTCGATCTAGGTTTTTATTCTCGGTGCAACCGATTTGAACTTTTCGGTCACACCGAGTTGCAGTAACTGCTTGCAGTTATGCATCTCGGTGGCACTAAGTTGTCCCACTCGGTCACACCGACAGGGTCATGCTATATATACCCACGGGCCAAAATTTTGAAAACTTTCCGAACCTCTTCGCCCGCGCTCAGGCTCTTTTAAGTGCCAGTTGTACCCGCATAGAAGTTCTGCTCTGCCTCCCTGGGTCTCCGGATCGTCCTCGTCGTCGCCAGCCGCCTCCAGTCGCTAGTCTCCACCGCTGTCAACGGGATCGTCTCCGCCGTTGCCTCCGTAGCAAGTCCATCGCCCAACTAGGGTATGGACTTGATCTTTGTGCTGTTCTCATTCTAATTCCCCAGCACATTCTTTTGCCATGTATCTTGCCACGATTGAGATCACTCTATCCAATGAAAACACTCCATAGTTTAGTTGTGGATTGAAAATTTAGGGTTAGGTTTCCACCGAAACCATCTCAGACCGATCGAGTTGCTGAAATCGGTTCCACCGATTTGGCTCAGGCCATTGCACATGTGATTCTTGGTCCGACCGAGAATTGCAAATTGGTGTGATCAAGTTCGAGTCTTTGTGAAACCCTAGCAGTCTCGGTGCCACCAAACTGTGACTCAGTCTGACCGAGTTCACTAGTTTAGGTTCCAACAGCTGCTTCGGTATCACCGAGATTTCAAATCGGTAGATCCAAAATGCTTTCTGTGGAAAACTAAAACTAAGTTTTTGATTCATTCTTTTGCAAAAACATCTGCACTTTGTGATGCTCATCCACTCTACCTCATCTATAATCCATTCACAGGGTCTGCTGTCAGTGTTTGCATCATGTCAGATCAGAGTGATAGTCAGAACAAGTCTGAGGAGCAAATGAACTTGAGTGAGGGCACTAGTCCCTCTAGCAGCTTTGATGAAGGAAGCAGAAGTACCCCCAACAACTTGCCTAAGGCAGCCACCAGGACCAGAAAGAAGAAAACCTTAGATTCTGAGGATGAGGACTATGTGGCTTCTCAGGAAGAGGCCACCTCAAAGAGGAAAGTCCTGAAAAAGGAATATGGCATAGCTGTTGCCACTAAGACATGGATGAAGCAAAAGGTTCCTGCCAAGAGAGCTCCCATGTCAAAAGCCAGAACATCCACTCAAGAGACTTTGGGATCTGCACCCAAAGAGCAGGTTGTGGCAGAAAAGAAAAGAAAGGAAAGCGTCAAGAAGACCACTGCCAGAGTGCTTGGGTGATCTTCAATAATGAAAGATTCTGAAGAAGAGGAAGAGGAAGAGGATGCAGCACCAGCACCCAAAGCTCAAAAGCTTATGGGGATGCTATAAGGGCAGCGGTTGTTCCATCTAAGCCTAAGATTGCTCCTAAGATTGCTGCTCCAGCTTCAAAGCCAAAACCAAAGAGGAGCACCAGGAACATCCCTGCTGAGGAGAAGAACAAGGCCCCAGTGCCTCAAGATGCTGAAGGAGAAGATGATTCTGTTGTTTTAAGGAATTGAAGCCCAAAATTCCAGACCACAATGATGTTCATCCAGTTGCAGAGAACATGAAAATCAGGAAGGATTTTGGTCTAAGGCTATGGAGAGAGTCTGATCTATATGCCACCAGTAGAAGGACTGCTATGGACTACAGGTTCCATACAAAGGAACAACAGGACTTCTATGAGACTATCTTACTTGACAAGAAGCCCATAGTGTGTGACATGAGATGGGTCGATTGGACATTCATTGAGGAAAATGAGAATCACTTCCCTGGTGTATATGACAGCTTCAAGGTGTGTGGAGTCGATGAGTTTGTGGCTCAGAAGCTCACAAAGTGGAATGATGAGCTCATCATGCAGTTCTACTCCACAGGTCATTTCTACCCATATGGAAAAATTGTCTGGATGTCTGAAGGTACTAGGTACCAGTCAACGGTTGCTGAATGGGCGAAATTGATCAATGCTCCCGAGGAGAGTGAAGATGACTTGGATGTCTATGCCAAGAACAAGAAGGATCACAACACCATGGCACACATGTACAAAGAGATCCCAGATGCTGCTCTTGAGACACACAAGTTTGGATCAGTACATTACCTTCTGTCAGGCTTGCCAACAATCAACTGGATCCTCAGGAACACTCTCTTGCCAAAGTCAGGTGATCACAAGATGATTAGAGGCAATGCAATTAACATGCTTCACATATTTGATGTGCCTCAAAAGTTCAAAGTCATGAGCCTAATTGTGGAAACCATAAAGAGGACAACTGCAGATCAGAAGAGGAGTTGTGGGTATGCCCCACAGATCCAGGAGCTAATCAACTACAAGATGGGCACTGGCACATATCTCCTGGACAAGGAACACATGCCCATCTACCCAGACTTTGAGGACAACATTGTGGTGATGTGTAGCAACCCGACCCGAATGGATCAAGTCTCTGTGCTTAAGTGTCATCCCTGGACCGGTCATCCTCACAAGTATTGCAGAATTTCTCTTGTCGATGAACCAAGTTTGGATATATCCATAGATTCTGCAAGCCAGACAAACATCTAACGTTTCTTCACAACTCTCAGATTTTGCGTTACTCCTATAAAATCGTATGTCCATAAACGTCGTATCTTCCTCCAGGGTTTTTCCTTCAGCAAGAGTGTGCTTGCTTCTTGGCAGGTCCTGGGGCCTGAGGGTTATGGCCCATGTCATTACTTGTAATCCTTGAACTCATCATCAGGCAACTGATCATTATTCCAACATCTAACTTCCAGCTTCCTAGCATACTTAAAATCCATCCAATTGTATTGTCTCCCTTCCTTCTATTTGCACCAAACTAAGACGTGATTACTCAGAATCATCCTGGAATTTCCCTTGATCCATATTTCCACCATCATACCTCCTTTATATCCAATAGTAATTCATCTCTTCATCCTCGTGGGATATCCCTCATACCGAGATAAAACTTATACTTATGAAGTCCATATTCCACTTCATGGAACATCATTATCCTTTCCAGGTTCAAGTGTCCTTACAGGGGAATATTAGCCATCTCTGCATGGCACTTCTTCAACTGGGAAAACGTGAAACACATCATGAACTCCTGACAGTCCTTCGGGTGACTCCAACTTGTTGGCCACTTCTCCCATATGCTCCAAAAACTGGTATGGTGCTACAAATCTCGGGGCTAACTTTCCCTTCTACATATCGTTTAACTCCTTGTAGAGGGGACACATGAAGACATGCTCTCTCTCCCATTTCATAGACTACCTCCTTGCATTTTGAGTCTGCATAACTCTTCTGTCTGGACTGAGATACCTTCAGTCTATCTCGAATCAACTTAACATTCTCTTCTGACTCCTTGATCACATTTGGTCCAAACAACTGACGGTCTCCAACTTCATCCCACACGCTCTTGGGGTATCACACATATCGAGACAAAACTCATATTCATTTTGTCCGAAATCCACTCAGTGGAGTATCCTTATCTTTTCCAGGGGTCAACGGTTCTTACATGGTACTACCACCCTTAAAATGCACAAATCTTCCATAGACCATATTTCTCATATCCTCAGAATGGCCAAAATCCTTCTTCATAGAGTAACAACTCATAAAATCCATATCAGTTCCAACGATGCTAACTTTATTCATTCTCAAGTGATTACAATCTCTCGCTTTTCCATTACATGTCTCAACTCAACACCTCAATATAAAAGAAAATGTTCTCACTTCTACTACTCCATTTCTTTTGTTGCAAACTCAACTATCTAGCAGAAGTTTCCTTCTCCTTGGGGCATTCTCTGGCAAAGTTCCCTGCTCCATTACAACTAAAACATATTACTTCTGACAAGTATCGAGGTTTCCTTTTCGGGCAACTGTTGAGGTAGTGCCCTAACTCCTTGCACCTGTAACAGGTGATATGACTCAGGTCCCTCTTGGGCTCCAATCGGTTTCTCTTCCTGGACTTTTCCATTCCAATTAGGGCTTCTATTTCCTGTGGGTCATACTCTACTTCCTCTATCGGGAATTCTACTAGATCCCCATTAAAAAAAATTGGGAGATGTGTCCTTCTTCCCCACATGAATAGCAAGTCTTAGTGCAGGGTTTAATTGCTTCATTGGGTGTGTCCCCAACATCTTCCTTCATCACGGGTTCTTCTAAAATTTCCATGAGGGCTCCTTTCATTACTTCTTTCTTTTGCTGGATGGTTCGTTGTACCATCGGGTAAATGCGACACTGAGCAGGATAGTGGGTAGTCCCTTCACACAAGAAACAAGTAATCTGCCTAGTTGGGCATTCTTCAACTGGGTGACTTCCTTCACAATTAGGGCATTCATCCGTGTTTTCTTTATGGGTGTGTCCTATTTCTCCACAAATCTTGCATGCACAAGGTTTCCTCATACCCTTTCCATAAGGCTTCAACTTCTGGGACACAAGCCGAGACTTTGGCAGAGTCAACTTTAATTCTCTCCAAGTGGTTACTCCTTGCCATCCATTCATGGTTTGGTACATCCTCCACCAAGTAGCAGCACTTCAAAGCACTGAAGAGCATGCTGTGTCATATCATTTCCAACTATAGGGTTATTCTCCATGTGATCCTCCATGTTCTGAATCCATTGGTCCGTCTCCAATTGACTCGTCGGTCCAGAAAATATAAGCTCATCTTCATTCATCCTCTATTGGGTCCACGGGTTTGGGGTGAGATAAGAGAGTTAGAGAGGGATACACACAATGCAAACAACAGTTTTGAAAAGACAGATTTTATTTGTGGCTGTTGGAAAAAACATCAAACAAATGACAGCTCACAAACGTCGCATCTAACGTAGGTATATAACAGGGGTTTGGTCTTCTAAAGGTCAATAAATCTTCAACATCTCCAAACTCTTCAAGTCTTGTTCATGCCTCCAATGGCTTCTTCCGATCATGCTTGTCTTCTCAAGTTCTTTTGCCAGATCATCTCTGTTGACGTGAAATCTCTCATGACATCCTTTAATATTCCGGAGTTGCATTTCAAAATTCTAGGTTTCAACATCCTTCACATGAACCATGGTCATACTGTCCTTCAGTTCCTGACAAATCTCCGGTATCTCGAGGTTGTAGCTCCTCCAGCTTGGCTACTTTTAGCTTTTGGTTCTTGAGTTCTTCACGAAATGTTTCCTTGTCTAATACGGCTTCCTGAAGCTCCATCCTAAAATTCTTGATGTACTGCCCCAGATCCTGGTGATACACCGGCTAAGGTTAAAACTTCATCTTTTGCCGATAGATGTTCCATCATCCTTCTTCCATCCAATCCATTCTGAAGAAATGCATCCTTAACTCAGCACGGTGACAATAGCATCAACGAGTGGTATCATCAGGGATGGACGTGTTTCTGCCCTTGTCATTGCCATGAGCTATCTTCCATAATTGATATCTCCTGCCTTAGGGTTTTCTTGACAAAACTTTGAGTTCTAATGCTCCATGTTCCAGTCTTTCTCCGATACTCCTTGATCTCGGGTATTGACAACTTCCATAGTCTGCCAAGTTCCATAAGGGTAGCCTTCTTAGGTCATACAAATCTAGAAATTCTTCATAGCCTCCAAATTCTCCTATTCTTCGGAGTCTTCAACCGTTGTAGTTTCCATTATCATAATGTATGGTAAAACCCTCTTCATTCCGAATGGTCTTTAATTGTCCAATATCTTGTACTTCTTGGAGTGGTCTCATTAGTCGAATCTTCAAGTGATCCAAAGGGAAAAGGGGTATGCTCTCACTAAAGGGATTTTCTTGAATAAGCTCAGAAGAGAAGAGAGGTAAAATATCTTTTTGAAAGGGAAAGTTGTAGAGAAAATCTTTGCTATGGGCTTGCCAGTTTCTAGGGTCACGTCCTACAGTCAACATGTTCTCTGATACCATCTTGTAGCGACCCGACCCGAATGGATCAAGTCTCTGTGCTTAAGTGTCATCCCTGGATCGGTATGCTAACACACACAGTACTCGAGGTTTTATAATAGAGGTAAATCACATGTATAAGTAATGTAAGATACTATTACCTCAATCCAAAATAGCGGAAGTAACAAGGTTGTGGATTCCCATCAACACCAATGGCAAAGTTGAGTGTAGAAATCGTAACCCTAACGTATCACTTACTCGTCGTAAGAAATCCTGCAACATGAGACGTTGCAGCCACAGAGGGTCAGTACATTGAATGTACTGGCAAATTAACACCATAGAGAATGATGAACAATGGCTATCACTACATGCATATATGGCTGGTGGAAAAGCTCTATGGTTATAAGGTTTTTGCGAAAAGCCAATTTTTCCCTACTACAAAGGAATAAATTTTATTTAACTATCATAGTGGTTGTTGAACATTGAGAATGGTTGACAGCATTCTCAATCCCAATTAAGTAACATCATTAAACAAAACCCAACAAAATTAAATTTTAGAGTAACATGTTGAGATTCACATGATAATCCAGGTACTAGATACTCAAGATGTCCATAACCGGGGACACAACTAATCATGATTAGTTTATACACTCTGCAGAGGTTTGCGCACTTTTCCCCACAAGACTTTTTTTTCGAGGGTACGCAAAATGCGTACCTTAGCTTTATAGAAGGAGAGAAGTACAGCCATACAACCACATCTACCTCTCGCTGCGAACAACGAGCGTAGCACAACTCCACACCTGACCCAAACAAAGGAAACCACACACGACAACCCATTACGACATACAAGAGCCTACCCAAAACCAATATCCTCGTCGCGTCTCGACCGACGCCGGAGATCATCGAAGAACAGCAACTCCAGCTTCCTTGGTAGAACCAGCGACGATCGTACATAACGCCAGAGAAGAACGATCCGGGCAGCGGTGCACGCCGGAGGAGCGCAACATAGGGCCTCTTATCTCCAAGCACGAAGCTCCCAACAGAGGAACAACATCAGAAAGACGCTGCCGTCGTGCCAATCCTACGGATCGAGGCTTTCGCCCCGGAGATGGTTGCCGATACAAGGCAACATGAGAAATGGAGCTACCCTCGGCGACGCCTCCAGGAAGGGGAATGACACCCGCGGGTGCCATCGACGCCGGTCCGACCAAGGCCGAACAGAATTTTCATCCGTAGCATTGCACATTTCCACGCCACCAAGCTTCCGGCCAGCCCCGAAAGATGCCTCACACCGCCAACACCGCAGCCACTTGCAGTCGAAGCCACACATCACTGCCGAGGAAGCACGCCTCCAGCCACCACCTTCAGCACACCAGGAACTGCAGCAACCACCAGTGGATGCGGGGATCAGATCTGTCACGATGGCCTTCGCCCGCACCTACGGACTGCCACACAGATGAACCTGACCCGCACCATCAGCCACACTTCGACGCCAACTTCACCAAGGCATCACCGCCCGCACCTCACACGTAGGTGGTCGGGCGCCCGCTGCTCGCCAGGCCCTGCCTAGCCGAGCCTCGCAGCGCCGCCGCCTCCATGGCTGCACATGCGCTGCCGCCTCCGACGAAGTCAGCGCACCACCCACAACCACTCACCCGCTGCACCCCTCGTGCATATCCAGGGGACCGCCGTCGAGCATCCCACTGTGAAACAGACTCCCGCAGCACCCCGATCGGGAGCCATCCAACGCGCCAGATTAGGCCCGAGAGCCACGGATCCGCGCACGGGAGGGCTGCCTGCCAGCCAACCCGACGCCAACCAGGGGCGCCACCACGACGCCACAGGCCGGACGAGGCCGCGCCGCACCACCCGGAGCAGGGCACCGCCGACCCCAGACGCCGCCGGCTCGCCCCGCGCCACTCCGCTCAGGCGAGAGCCACGGACGCGCCGTGCCTCGCCAGAGCCACCCCCGCCCGCCGCGGCACGCGAACCACGCCGGCGAGAGGACCTCCGCGCCAGATCTGGCGTCCCGCGCCGCCAAGAGCCTGGAGAGGAGGGGAGAAACCCCGCCGCCGCCGACCCGTCAGGGCTTTGCCCGACGTCGTCCCTTGGCGGCGGCGAGGGGGAGGGGAGGCGGGGCGGGAAGACTGGCGGCGGCGCGATTTAGGGTTCCTCCCGGGCCGCTTGCGGGAGCGGCACGGGGGACGGGGGGGGGGGGACGTTGGAATTTTCCCCACAAGACTTAATCACCTCTGTTTGGTTTCTCGCACTACATGGTGTTTGAGAAGACGGATGACCGAGACATAGTCTTTCAGAAGCACTAGCACCTTACGATGGATAGACCATTACACCTACTTCACCTACATCTGCTAGTCTACCCTGTAAGAGTTCGCACGACTTAATCAACTATGCTAGAGCCCATAATAGCTTGTGGCTGCACACGGAAGTTTCTAGTATGAAAAATCTCATGATCCCTTTGAGCCTGGGTGGCGGTCCATAAAAAAAGGCAATCCTGGTCTACCCAGGTACCTCACTCCACCCATATGTGTGTTTAAGTTGCCACCTTAGATAAACCATTAATTAACAAACTCACATCTGTCATGGATATCACTCACCCAATCCACGTCTACTAGCATAGCATGGCATAACAAGCAAACGTAGAAGTAACTCCCAAAGGTTTAATAATACAACAGGTAATAGGTACTACCTCAACTACTTCCCATCCCACAATTTAATTAGATCCTAATCATGCAATGTTTGAGGATTGATCTAATGCAATAAAACTGGGTAGTAGGAGGTATGATCAAAGTGTGAACTTGCCTGCAATGTTGATGAATATGATTTGCACTCATAACTCTTGATAGTTCTACTCGTCACACTCCGGTCAATCTATCGTAAGCAAGCAATAGCAACCACACATAAGCAATCACTCAAAAGATCAGAAAGAACGAAGAAGACGATTCGGAAAACAACAAAACCAAGAAAATAACTCTTGCAACATAAAACAATTTCTAACAGTACCAAAATTATGTGAATTTGGCCTTATCAGAAAGTTTAGGTCAAGAGCTTCGATTTGCAAAAAGAATCAACTCAAACGGAGCTACGAAACTCAAGTTATGATCAAACAAAGTTTGAATCTAAATCTGAAAATTTAAAATTTCAAAAACATGTTTGAGTTGTTTATCTGGATAGAGGAGATCATAACGAAGACGTGAGCGTTGGTTTCGTTGGATTTGGACTAACGAGCAAAAACTTCTGATAGATTGAAAATCAGGGACTAAACTGTGAAGAAACTAAATACATACGGGTCCCTGGCTAAAATTAAAAGAAAAAAGAAAAAGAATAAATAGCGAATGATTGCTACACAGATCTACAGAACGAAAACGTTCACTAAAACTAGCTAAACAGAAAACGTTCGTTAACAAATAAACCTGGAAAAAAACAAACCTAGGGTTTTTTTGGAAAAAATGAACTATAAGGAAAACCGAGAAAACCGGGCGGTGGTTATACCGGTTCGCAACGGGTTCGACGCCGGCGGCGGTTTACCGTGGTGGTGGTAGTCCGGCGAGGGGCGGCGGATCAGGCGGCAGGTCGGCTTCGGGCGCGGGGCAAGGCGCGGGCGGCGTGCAGGCGAGCGGTGGGGGTGCAGCGGCAAGGCGGCGGTGCAGCGGCGGCGGCACAGTGTGGCGAATCTCGCCGGCGGCGGCGAGATGCGAGCGCCGGCGACGGCGATGCGATAGCAGGCGGTGAAAGAGGAGAGAGAGGGATCTGGGCGGCGCTTATAAAGGAGGAGGGGAGGTCGAGGCGTGGAGGAGGGAGCACGGAGGCCGAGGCGGTCACGGCGCGGCGGCGGAATCGTGCGGCGGCGGGTCTCCCGCTCGGGAGCTCGGGGATGGCGGCGGCGTGGGCTGGGCCATGGCCTGGCTGGGAGCTGGGCCGGCCTAGTCGGCGGATTTTTTTATTTTATTTTTTTATAAAGATTTTCTAGGCAATAGAAAAAAACAAAATAAATAAAAATTTTATATATGCATATAATATACCAAAATTTGCAGAAAAAGATTTTCTACAACATTGATGTTTTTATAATGCCAAATAAAATCCACACAAATTCAGATAACTCAAAGAGTGCTACTGGTCTAGTAAAATCCAATAAAATTCATTTTAAAATACCAAAATGATTTCAAATAAATTTTTCTCCAATTTTCTATTGTAGGGAATCATGTTACCCTATTTTCCATGTATTTTGTTTTTGGAGAAAAATAATTTGAATAAAACTCAAATAACCCAAATTGAAAAATAATTAGTTCAAATGGATTTTAAATTTGAGTTTCTTTGAAACTCCCAAGTCATATTTCATATGTTTCGAAGAAGTCATTTTATCTTCTCTTGTGAAAATCATTGAGTTGCATAAAGTTTCTAAATTGGAAAATATTTTCCAAATGAAATTCAAATATTTTCAAACACCCCTTTCATTTATTGAAATGGAAGAAGTCATGTCATCTTCTCTCTAGGGTTATGTATTTGAAAAGACTTTGAATTCACGGAGATCAAAATGCAAAAGGTGAAGGTTTGGGAAAGTCCTTTTATTGCCTCTCATTTAACTTTCAAAAAGTTTCGAATTTCACTCAATCAATCACACAACAATCAAACAAACAAACAATCTATCTATCTATTTATTATAACATTCCAAAATTTAGAATTTTGGGATGTTACATGATGGATGATAATGAACCATCTTCTATGCAAGCACAAGCCAGGAAGGAGAAGGCAAGGGCTGAAAAGGCTGCAACGATGCCAACCATGGATGAGGCATCTCAGTATCTTCTGAAGAGCAAGCAAGGTCAGCTTGGCTACTTGATTTCCTCCACTCTGAGGATTGAGAAGGGATTGGCTACCCTGACTCAAAACCAGGAGAGCTTGGAGAGGATCGTGTAGCAGAAGTTCTATGACTTAGATGTGAAGGTCACTGAGATACAGTCTGTTGTTGAGCAACTTCAGGAGGGAGTGCAGGAGAAGAAGGGCAAGACAACCACTGATGCTTTTGCTAGAGTGCCCAGAGGTCAGAGGTCTGCTGCTATGCCTGTCACAAACACCAGAGCAACTTCATCTGCACCAGCTACAACTTCAGTGCCACCAGCTCCAGCACCTACTCCACCAGCTCCATCTACATCAACTGACGCCTTCGTCCTTGGAGTTCTATCTACACCACCACCTGAAGACCAAGCCTGATTGACGATTTAGCACTATGCATTTTTATGAACTTTTTGGTAACTGGTTGCCAAAGGGGGAGAACATGTATAGATCATGGGCTTCGAGAGAGAGTGTTGCTTTTGTTCTCTCTTGCATTTCTCCTTGGTGGTTGAACTTTATTATCTGCTCATTTGAGATACTTTATGCTTGTGTGTGATACTTGGATGATCATGTTTTTGATCATATACTACCTTTATGCTTGTTGGATGACATTATCCTTTTATATTCCATATGATCACTCACTTTGCTTGGTGATGAGTGCATGTATTTTAATTATTATCATTTTGGGTGCTCCGCCAAGATGTATGTGACATGGAAGAGTAACCCATGATCCTAACTCTTTGTGCATTTGTAGCCAAAGCAAATCTTAAACTATGCACAAATTTAGGGGGAGCTCTTGCTTTTCACATACTTCTCAAAGCGACAATGTTTTTCACTCTTATTATCATTTGTCGAATCTTTGATCTATATGTTGTCATCAATTACCAAAAAGGGGGAGATTGAAAGTCCAACTATCCCTAGGTGGTTTTGGTAATTCCTAACACCATATAGCTCATGGAGCTAATGCTATTTCAAGATTAATATCTCAGGAGAGCTCAATGGTTGGCATGGCATGGATGAGAAAAGTGGACCCCTCAAAATATTAAGGACAAAGGATTGGCTCAAGCTCAAAGCTCAAGACTCTACATTTTCCATTTTAGTGATCCAAGATCACATTGAGTCTATTGGAAAAGCCAATACTATCAAGGAGGGATGAGGTGTTGCTTAATGAGGTTCTTGCTCAAAATGCTTAGTGATATGCTCCAAAACCCTCAACTACTTTCTCACATCCACATATGACCTAAACCAAAAGTCAAACTCGGCCCCACCGATTCTTCCTATCCGGTGCTACCGAGTTTCAAATGTCATAGCCACTGCCACAAACCCTAGGCAAATCGGTCTCGCTGATAGGGATCTTGGTCTCACCGAGATGGGGTTGTAATCTCTCTGTTTCCCTTCGTAACATTTCGGTCTCACCGAGATGAGCGATCGGCCCCACCGAGATTGCAATGTAAACTCTCTATTTTCCCTTCGTAACGTTTCGGTCTCATCGAAATGAGCGATCGGTCCCATCGAGTTTACCTGAACAACTCTCTGGTTTGCTTATTACCAAAATCTGTCTCACCAAGTTTGTGTAATCGGTCTCACTGAGATTACGTTATGCCCTAACCCTAATCATATCGGTCCTACCGAGTTGCATATCGGTCCCACCGAAAACCCTAACGGTCACTAGCTTTGTTGAATCGGTCTGACCAAGTTTAACCATTCGGTCCCACCGAGTTTGGGAAGTTATGTGTAACGGTTAGATTTTGTGTGGAGGCTATATATACCCCTCCACCACCTCTTCATTCATGGAGAGAGCTGTCAGAACGAACCTACACTTCCAACTTACTTTTTCTGAGAGAGAACCACCAACACTTGTGTTGAGACCAAGATATTCAATTCCTACCATATGAATCTTGATCTGTAGCCTTCCCAAGTTGCTTTCCACTCAAATCTTCTTTCCACCAAATCCAAATCCTGTGAGAGAGAGTTGAGTGTTGGGGAGACTATCATTTGAAGCACAAGAGCAAGGAGTTCATCATCAACACACCATTTGTTACTTCTTGGAGAGTGGTGTCTCCTAGATTGGCTAGGTGTCACTTGGGAGCCTCCGACAAGATTGTGGAGTTGAACCAAGGAGTTTGTAAGGGCAAGGAGATCGCCTACTTCGTGAAGATCTACCGCTAATGAGGCAAGCCCTTCGTGGGCGATGGCCATGGTGGGATAGACAAGGTTGCTTCTTCGTGGACCCTTTGTGGGTGGAGCCCTTCGTGGACTCGCGCAACCGTTACCCTTTGTGGGTTGAAGTCTCCATCAACGTGGATGTACGATAGCACCACCTATCGAAACCATGACAAAAACATTCGTGTCTCCAATTTCATTTGAATCCTCCAAACCCTTCCCTTTACATTCTTGCAAATTGCATGCTTTACTTTCCGCTGCTCATATACTCTTTGCATGCTTGCTTGAATTGTTTAAGATTGCTTGACTTGTCCAAAGTTACTAAAATCTGCCAAGAACTAAAATTGGGAAAAGGCTAGATTTCTATTTTGTCAAGTAGTATAATCACCCCCCCCCTCTAGACATACTTTCGATCCTACAAATAGTTTCTATAAAACAAATCCACCACCGTGCCTTAAATGATATAGTGAAGCACTAGAGCAAAAACTATATAACTCCAAAGATATAAGTGAAGCACATAAAGTATTCTAACAATTTACAAATCATGTGTGTCTCTCTCAAAAGGTGTGTACAGAAAGGATGATTGTGCAAAACTAACAAATAAAGACTCAAATAATACAAGACGCTCCAAGCAAAACACATATCATGTGGTAAATAAAAATATAGCTCCAAGTAAAGTTACCGATGGAAGTAGACGGGAGAGGGGATGCCTTCCGGGGCATCCCCAAGCTTGGGCTTTTAGGTGTCATTAGATTATCTTGGGGTGCCATCGGCATCCCCAAGATTAGGCTCTTGCCACTCCTTGTTCCATAATCCATCAAATCTTTCACCCAAAACATGAAAACTTCACAACACAAAACTTAAAGTAGAAAAATCTCGTGAGCTCCGTTAGCGAAAGAAAACAAAACACCACTTCAAGGTACTGTAATGAAGTCATTCTTTATTTATATTGGTGTTAAACCTACTATATTCCAACTTCTCTATGGTTTATAAACTATTTTACTAGCCATAGGTTCATCAAAATAAACAAGCAAACACGAAAAACAGAATCTGTCAAAAACAGAACAGTCTGTAGTAATCTGTAGCTAACGCAAGTTCTGGAACCCCAAAAAATTTAAAATAAATTGTTGGACGTGAGGAATTTATCTATTAATCATCTTCGAAAAGAATTAACTAAATAGCACTTTCCAAATAAAAATGGCAGCAATTCTCGTGAGCGCTAAAGTTTCTGTTTTTTTACAGCAAGATTAAAAAGACTTTCCCCAAGTCTTCCCAACGGTTCTACTTGGCACAAACACTAATTAAACACAAAAACACAAACAAAACAGAGGCTAGATAAATTATTTATTACTAAACAGGAGCAAAAAGCAAGGAATAAAAATAAAATTGGGTTGCCTCCCAACAAGCGCTATCGTTTAACGCCCCTAGCCAGGCATAAAAGCAAGGATAGATCTAGGTATCTTTAGTTGGTAATTCTTTAATGAGACATCTATCACCCTTAAGAGTTTCTTTCCTTTTATCAATTGTCAAACTGCTAGGCACAAAATTGAAACAATCATTAGTAGCAAACTGTTCCTTAATGATAGCAAAAAGATTGGGATGAATACTTATAGATTTGAGATCCGCAGTTTCCTTGCTAGAGGATTCACCCTTATTTTCAAGAACATACATAAGCTTGGTAATTTTAGTTGGAGGACTTGGAGTATTCTTTACGGAAGAAAAAGTGGTTCCCAAGTTGGTAATGATACCCTCAAGTTTATCGATTCTAGTGGAATCCTAATTTATTCTTTCATTAACTATGGGTTCCTTCTCCTTAATATTTTTCAAAGTGACCCCTACTTTAGATCCATATTGGGTAATTTGGTTGTGGACCTTTTTATTCAAATTTTCAATTAACTCTACGGTAGCAACTTTATTTTCAATAATTTCAAGTTTTTGCATTACATGCTCCAAAATTAACATAGTTCCATTAACCAAAAGAGGGGGTGAGCCAAACAAATCTATCATAGCATTATAGGAATCAAAAGTGTTACTACCCAAGAAATTACCTCCGGTAATTGTATCAAGGACATATCTGTGCCAAGGAGTAGTGCCTACATAAAAATTGCAGAGAAGAACGGAAGTATATTGCTTTCTAGTAGATCTATTTTGAGCATTGCAAATTCAATACCAAGCGTCTTTTAGATTGTATCCTTCTCTTTGCTTAAAAGTAAGAACTTCATTTTCGGGAGACAACGGAGAAGGTAGGGGACTAGCCATAATGACAAGCAAGCAATCCAACACGCAAGCAAACAAGAAACGGGCAAAAAGAGGAAAATAGAGAATGAGAAGGAGGGCGGAGAGAGAGGGCGAATAAAACGGCAAGGGTGAAGTGGGGGAGAGGAAAACGAGAGGCAAATGGCAAATAATGTAATGCGGGAGATAAGGGTTTGTGATGGGTACTTGGTATGTTGACTTTTGCGTAGACTCCCCGGAAACGATGCCAGAAATCCTTCTTGCTACCTCTTGAGCACTGCGTTGGTTTTCCATTGAAGAGGAAAGGGGGATGCAGCAAAGTAGCGTAAGTATTTCCCTCAGTTTTTGAGAACCAGGGTATCAATCCAGTAGGAGGCCACGCACGAGTCCCTCACACCTACACAAACAAATAAAATCCTCGCAACCAACACAATAAAGGGGTTGTCAATCCCTTCACGGTCACTTACGAACGTGAGATCTGATAAATATGATAAGATAAGATTTTTGGTATTTTTATGATAAAGATGCAAAGTAAAGAAAGCAAAATAAACGGAAAAGGAAATAGCTTGTTGACGGAAGATTAATATGATGGAAAATAGACCCGGGGGCCATAGGTTTCACTAGTGGCTTCTCTAGAGAGCATAAGTATTACGGTAGGTAAACAAATTACTGTTGAGCAATTGACAGAACTGAGCATAGTTATGAGAATATCTAGGTATGATCATGTATATAGGCATCACGTCCGAGACAAGTAGACCGACTCCTGCCTGCAACTACTACTATTACTCCACACATCAACCGCTATCCAGCATGCATCTAGAGTATTAAGTTCAAAAGAACAGAGTAACGCTTTAAGCAAGATGACATGATGTAGAGGGATAATGTCACATCCCTAGTTCTGGTATGACCTAGACCAACTAGTCATTTGTGCATCATGTTTAAATTCCATTTAAATTTGAAATGGGGATTTGTGAAACCATCAGAAATTATTTCTGGAAATAACTCAAATAAAATTTGCTCCAAAAAGGTCCAAGAAAATGTTCATGCTGCTCTCTGATAATATTTGTCAGAGTTAAAATTCAAACAAATATTACTAGGAGCTCATAGATAGTTATTTTGCCCTTTTGGAATTAATGCAATAATTATTTGCATTGGATATATATATGTTATATATATAATATATGTCCAAAAATTATGCTAGTTATGGAGGAACTCTGGAATAATACCATTAGCTCCTACAAAAATTGGCATAAGGAAATAAATTGGTTTAGTATTTTACTAAATCAGAAACAAATGACAGAAAATAGAAAAGAAAACAAAAATGGAAAAAACCTTACCTCCACTTACCTCCCTGTGGCCTGGCACTGTGCAGCCCAGGAGCTGGCCCAGCCTACAACCGCTGCCAGTCATCCCCCTCCTCTTGCCAGAAGGCAGAGGAGAAGCGGAGCACGCACCCGGCGCGCGCGGCCACGTGCCCGGGCACCTCCTGCCTGCCTGTCTCTCCCATCGTCGCCTGGATGCCCCGCGCGACGCCATGCGCCGCCCAACACCTCTCCCACTCTCTCTTGTTCCTTCCCCTCCTCTCCCTCGCTCTCTCTCACCGCGCCCGAGCGCTGCCGTCGCCGCAGCTCGCCGCCGTCATAGCTACCGTCTGCCCCTCGCTCTCTCTCTTTGTGTCTGCAAGCTCCGCCACGTCTCCGCCTACCGCTCTGTCGAGCCACGTGCCTCGGGAGGCCCTGGAGTGCCTCCATCGCCATCGTATTCATCTCCGGCCGCCATGGATCCCCATCGCCGCCCCGTCGACCTCAGCGCGTCCCCGAGCTCGCCAATCCCTCCGTTCGATCCACTGTGAGCTTCTGCGTCGATCCCCCCTCTCTCATGGCTCCTTTCCTCCCGCTAACACCATTGACGTCGCGGCTAAGAGCTCGGCTCCGCCGTTCATGTCGCCGTCATGGCCACTGTCACCTAGGGACGCGACCGAGCACACCACCATGCTCAGTGCAACGCCAGGAGGCCATCGAGGCACTCTGTAGCCCCTCTCGAGCTCCGTAGCGCCGAACCCACCATTCCCGTAGCTCCGGCCACCACCATGGTTGACGTGGCCATCGTCTCCGGCCACCCCACGGCCTCCCGTGTGTCCCACTGGGTGCGCGCGAGCCTGGGCATCGCGTAGGTGGTCTCCGCCGCGCGTTTGGTCGCCGGAAGGCAAATCCCGTGCCCCTCCTCCGCGTTCTGCCTCGCCGGCGGCTAAACACGGGCGGGATTGACCGGGTCCAACCCCCCTGCTGACCTAGCTTTGACCCTAGTGGTCAATGACATGTGGGGCCCGGCCCTGCTAATTTTTAGTTAGGATTAGTTTAATAGCTAACTAACCCTGTTAACTAACTGTGACACTGACGTGTGGACCCCACACGTTAGGTTTGACCTGATCAACCACGTTTGACTCGCTGACGTCATGCCACTGTCATGCTGACGCAATATATATCATTTTCTGGTTTAAAAATAAATCAGGAAATTCCAGAAGATGATATAAACTTCAAAAATTCATAGAAATTCAACCGTAGCTCAGATTGAAATAAGTTATATATGAAAAATTATCAGAAAAATTCAATCTATCCATCTGTACCATTTTCATGCATGACAAACCAACCTATACATGTTGTATATATGAAAACACACTTATGGCATTTATAAAGACTTAACTTGGAGTTGCTTTTGAATTCTTGGTTCAAATGGACTTCATCCAAATGAATGCTAGCTGCATTAGCTCAAACAACATCACATCTACATGCCATGTTCACGCATCATATTGTTGCATATGATTGTGTTTTGATTTGTCGATACCGTTCCTTCTCGATAGGTCCTGCTCCGGAGAGTGCTCCAGAGTACCTGTCTGAGGAGCAGTGCCCCCCTGTTGATCTACCAGGCAAGCAAACCCCCTTGTTCATTTCGATACAATCCTACTCTCTCGCTCCTGCTCTCGTTTATTGCATTAGGAAAACAACGATTCAACTGCTACTTTATGCTGCGGTAGTTGAACCCATTCCTCTGCATGACCTGTCATTGCCACAGTCAATAGTTAAAACCCACTAGCATGTGTAGGAGTTGATTGAGCCATGTTGTGTTCCTACCATGCATTGCCTGCTATTGCTTAGAGTATGTTAGGTCTGATTCATTGGGAATGAATTGGAGTGTTATGATATGTTCTGGTGCTGACAGTTAAGCGTGTGAACACGATTTGGTAAAGGTAGCGGTGAGAGGCCATGTAGGAGTACATGGTGGGTTGTCTCACTAGAACCGTCCTTAAGCACTGAGTTCTGTGTATGTTGTCCAATGACTAGCTACTACCACACATTGGAATGCTTAAGTGCCCCTCTCGACTTATTAGCCAACTTGATCTCTGTCCAGGAGTTGCAATTAGTTTCTGGTGTTTGTAGGTAGTGTTAGTAGTCTACCAAGTGGCACCCGCCCAGGTGGGCTTGGGACAGTCTAGGCATAGTGGCACGGTGTACCAAGTGGCACCCGGATGGTGGGCTTGGGAACCCTGCTCACATCATTTGGGGTCGTGAGCAACACCCCGGACGGATCTCCTTGCGGATGGAACCCGAATAGGCGATAAACCTAGATGAGAGACTTGTGTGGTTAGTCAGGTCATGGCCGACACCCTCGCCAGGCTTCCGCTTGAAGGTTGTCGAGGTACATGACGTGTACATGGTGATAAGTGGCGAGAGCGTGTGTGAAGAAGTACACCCGTACAGGGTTATCATGATCTATTCGAATAGCCATGTCCTCGGTTATGGACTTCTTGGATGCTTATGTGGTACATAGACAACTTGAAGTGGATACTCTAAAATGCTCAAGACAAGTGTGAGTGCTATGGATGGCTTTCTCGTAAGAAGACGAGGATGGATCCATAGTAGTGTATTGATGTGGTGATTAGCGGACTCGTGTGCGCTGCCTCACCTCAAAGAAGTTTCTCATTATCGTAGAACAGGATAGCCACTGAGTCAAAGCTGGCTTGCTGCAACTAAACCCCACATTACCTTCTTGATACAAATGCATGTATGATAGGATCTGATGTAAGTCTTGCTGAGTACCTTTGTACTCACGTTTGCTTTAGTTATGTTTTGCAGGTGAGACATCTGTCTCACTAGTAGTACCGCTTGGACTTCGACGAGTAGCTTGTTACCTCAGCTATGATCTTGTACCCTTGGGAGGGACTTGCAGATAGTCAGGCTTCTCAGCCTTATACTTTTGTAGTTGTTTGTACTCAGACATGTAATGCTTCCGTTGCTTGTATGCTCTGAATGATGGGTCATGTGACCCTTGTTTGTATTTAAAGCTATGTGGCTCTTCTGAGCCATTATCTATATGAGTTTGTGTAATGTTGTGATGCCATGTTGTACAACACATACTTGCATGTTATGCGTATGTGTGACGTGTATTGCTATGTGTGGGATCTGACAATCTAGTTGTTTATCCTTGGCAGCCTCTCTTATGGGGAAATGTAGTCTAGTGCTTCCTTGAGCCATAGTAGTCCGCTAACAGCCCGGTTCACCGGAGTCCTGCTAGCCCAGCACTACTGCTCAGGACACTTGACTGGCCGGCATGTGTTTCACTTTGTTCCTGTGTCTGTACCTTTGGGGAAATGTCACGCGGTGACATTCGGAGTCCTGCCTAGCCTGCTACAGCCCAGGTTCCCCGGAGTCCTGTTAGCCCAGTGCTACAGCCCGGATTCACTCACTGCTGACCGACATGCTTGATGTGAATCATGTATGCAGGTCCCCATAGGTTAGTGCCACTTAGGGTTCACGACTAGCCATGTCGGCCCGGGTTCTCTGTCATATGGATGCTAGCGACACAATCATATACGTGAGCCAAAAGGCGCAAACGGTCCCGGGCCAGAGTAAGGTGACACCCGTGGGAATACCGTGCGTGAGGCCGCAAAGTGATATGAGGTGTTACCGGCTAGATCGATGTGACTTGGAATCGGGGTCCCGATAGCTTTGCTATCAGAGCCTAACTGCGTGTAGGATTACCAAGCCAACCTGGTCGAAGTTGAGTCTAGAAATTCTTTAGCTATATAGGGGAATTGATTGTGGAAGGGAACGTAAGGCTCTTTTTACTCCTTATACCTCATGTCCTTCTGATCCGAGTCATCCTATCTTTCCTATGGGGTTAAGGAACTAGGCTTCCTCTTCCCTCTATCAGGATCACATGTTACTACTCCGTAGTCTCTTAGAATTGGTTGATCGGAGTCTTATCCCAGTTAAAGTACTTCCGCTGTAGTCTGTTTAGTAATATCTCAGAACCTTAAGTGATGATGTTGAGTATGGTGCTACCCCATCACTTGCAGGATGTCTCATTTTGAGCATTTTACTGCCGTTATGCTGCCGGAATTGTCCTAGGAGTTCAAGAGATAGTATTTTCCTTGTACTATATTCTACATCCTTATGATGATGCTGAATCCATCCTTGTTTCCTTGGTTTCGTTCTTTAGGATGTTGCCGGTTAACCGAAATTCTGTTGCTCGTAGCCGGAACCACGGAGATGGTAGGGATGAGGATCCTCCCGACCAGCCTTCGTTGGCAAAGTTCATGCTAGAGGTTGAGATGAACAAGCGTGAGACCAACCGCTTGTTAGCACGTATAGAGGAGAACACCGCACCTCAGTGCAAAGAGTCAGCGACCATCTATGATTTCATTGGTTTGAAACCACCTACCTTCCATCATTCCATTGAACCACTCGATGCAGATGACTGGCTCCGTAGTATCACCCACAAGCTGCGTTCCGCGAACGTAGCTGAAGATGACAAGGTCACCTATGCTACATACCACCTGGAAGGTCCTGCTAGTCATTGGTGGCAGAACTATGAGGCTATGCTTCCAGCTGGCCAGATAACCACCTGGAGAGATTTCACTGAGGCTTTTCGCGAGCATCACATTCCTCAGGCTCTCATTGACCGTAAGAGAGAAGAGTTCTGTAGTTTCACCCAGAGTAAGATGGTTGTTGATGCTTACAGTAGAGAGTTTGAGAACCTTGCCCGCTATGCTACAGAAGAAGTGTCCACAGACGCCAAGAAGCAGGCTAGGTTCCGGAAGGGTCTCAACCCCAAGTTGCATCGTGATCTCCACTTGCATCATTGCAATACATTCCAGGCTCTTGTGAACAAGGCCATTAACGCAGAGACAGCTCAGCTTACTTACAAGGAGTCTCGTAAGCACAGCCGGGATTTGGGTTCTTCCTCCGGTTCTAGTTCCCAGAAGCGTCGGATTTGGGTCCCGAACTCCGCTCTTCCACCCGGTTATACACCGAGGCCTTCTTGTGTGGCACCTCACCTAGTTCAATAGTATGCTACACCCATGCCTATTGGTAGACCGTTTGTCAATGCGGGTCCACGTCCTACTTCAGGGACTTGCTTCACATGCAGAGAGCCAGGACACTATGCACGTGACTGCTCTCAAACCAACTATGCTCCACCCTAGCCTGAGAAGTCTGTTGGCCATGGTAAGCCATCATGCAAGATGATCAGTGTCAAGTCAGCTCCCACTGAACGTGGATGTGTGCATCACGTCTCAGCTAAAGACGCTCATGATGATCCGGATGTCGTTCTTGGTACACTCCTTGTCAATTGCCATCCAGCATCGGTTTTGTTCGATACTGGAGCATCTCATTCTTTCATTTCCGAAAGCTACGCTAACTTGCACAACATGTCATTTTGTGATGTGCCCTCTCCACTAGTCATTCAAACTCCTGGATCCAAATGGCAAACTTCTAGTGTAAGCCATGGTAATGAAATCCTTGTTGACAGACTTGTATTCCTTGCATCACTTATAGGCCTCAAGTCTACAGATATTAACATCATCTTGGGTATGGACTGGATGAAAGATCATTATGCCACGATTGATTGTTACACTAGGTCTGTTCAGCTTACACACCCATCTGGCAAATTAGTCACTGTCTCCACCAGAGTTGCAAAGCGCCAACTCTATTCTCTTAATGCTAGCCCTCTTCCAGACCTTGAGGATATCCCGGTAGTCCGTGACTTTCCAGATGTCTTTCCAGAGGAACTGCCAGGTATTCCACCTGACAGAGATGTAGAGTTTGTCATAGACCTTATCCCAGGAACCGCCCCAATTTCTAGGAGACCCTACAAGATGGCACCCTTAGAGCTAGCCGAGCTTAAGAAACAACTCGATGAATCCTTGCAAAAGGGTTTCATCCATCCTAGTTCTTCTCCCTGGGCTTGCCCCGTCCTCTTCGTCAAGAAGAAGGATGGTACGGACCGGATGGTTGTAGATTATCGTCCCGTTAATTTGGTCACGATAAAGAACAAGTATCCGCTCCCCAGGATCAACGACATGTATGATCAACTCACTGGATCCTCAGTATTTTCCAAGATGGATTTGAGATTAGGCTACCACCAAATCAAGATCATAAATGGGGACATTCCTAAGACGGCTTTCGTCACTCGTTATGGCCAGTATGAGTACACCGTCATGTCCTTTGGTCTAACCAATGCTCCAGCTGCCTTCTCTCGCTTGATGAACTCGATCTTCATGGAGTACTTAGATAAGTTCGTCGTGGTTTACCTCGATGATATTCTTATTTACTCGAAGAACGAGGAAGAGCATGCCGAACATCTTACACTTGTGTTAGAGAAACTCAGAGAGCACCGCCTTTTTGCCAAGTTCTCCAAGTGCAAATTTTGGTTGCCATAAGTGAGCTACCTGGGCCACGTGATATCTGGTAAGGGCATTGCTGTCAATCCCGAGAGAGTTCAGGCCGTTCTTGATTGGACTCCACCTGAAACAGTTAAGCAAGTTAGGAGTTTCCTTGGTCTAGCCAGTTATTGTCGCCGCTTCGTTGAGAACTTCTCCAAAGTGGCCAAACCTCTCACGGAACTTCTCAAGAAAGATAAAAAGTTTGAGTGGTCCCCACAGTGTGAGTACAGTTTTCAGGAACTGAAAAGACGCCTGACTTCTGCTCCCATACTTGTGCCATCGGATTTCACTAAGGACTTTGTTATCTATTGTGATGCCTCACGACAGGGACTAGGTTGCATTCTTATGCAAGATCGCCATGTGATTGCCTATGCATCTCGACAGTTGCATCCACATGAGGAGAATTATCCTACACATGATCTAGAGCTTGCAGCCGTAGTCTATGCACTTAAGACCTGGTGACATTACCTTCTTGGTAAGCGTTGCGAGATTTACACCGATCACCAGAGTCTCAAGTATATCTTCACCCAACCAGATTTGAAACTTAGGCAAAGATCTTGGTTGGAGTTGATCTCAGATTACGACTTAGGGATTACCTACACCCCAGGCAAGGGGAATGTCATGGCTGATGCGCTAAGTCATAAGTCCTATTGCAACAATCTCATGTTGTAGCAGGGCCAACCACTTCTCCATGAGGAATTATGTAAGCTTAACCTTCACATTCCTCCTCACAGATTGCTTTCTACCTTGGTGGAGAAACCTACCCTTGAGGATCAGATCATTTCTGACCAGAAGTTTGATAGGGGTGTTATCCGCATCAAGAGAAACATTAAGAAGGGAGTTGGTGGATATTCCTCTATGGATGATCGAGGTGTTGTTTTCTTTGAGAATCGCTTGGTGGTTCCCAAGAATCAACATCTGCGACAACTGATTCTTAAGGAGGCTCATGAATCTCCTCTCACGATTCATCCCGGTAGTACTAAAATGTATCAGGACCTACGCCAGAGGTTCTGGTGGACTAGGATGAAGAGAGAAATTGCTCAGTTTATTGCTAACTGCAACGTTTGTCGTCGCGTTAAGGCAGAGCATCAAAGGCCTGCTGGCACCCTTCAACCTTTAGCTATTCCTGAGTGGAAATGGGATAAAGTTGGTATGGACTTCATCACCGGCTTTCCCAGGACCAAGAGAGGGAATAATGCTATCTTCGTAGTCATTGATCGTCTTTCCAAAGTGGCTCACTTCCTACCTGTTCGAGAGAGTATCACTGCTAGTCAGCTCGCTGATTTATATATTTCTCGAATAGTGTCACTTCATGGTGTCCCACTAGAGATCAATTCAGACCGTGGTAGTATTTTCACTTCTCATTTCTGGGAGAGTTTCCAAACTGCCATGGGAACCCACCTTTCTTTCAGTACCGCTTTCCACCCTCAGTCAAGTGGTCAGGTGGAAAGGGTCAACCAAATTCTCGAAGACATGCTTAGAGCTTGTGTTATCTCATTTGGTATGGATTGGGAGAAGTTTGCTTATAACAACAGCTACCAATCCAGCCTCAAGAAAGCTCCTTTTGAGGTTCTGTATGGACGAAGATGTCGAACACCTTTGAACTGGTCAGAAACCGGTGAAAGACAATTCTTTGGACCGGACATGATTCAGGAGGCAGAAGAGCAAGTTCGCATCATTCGTGAGAATTTGAAAACAGCCCAATCTCGTCAAAAGAGCCAGTATGACCGTAGTCATAAGGAAGTGGCTTATGAAGTTGGCGATAAAGCTTACCTTCGGGTTACCCCTTTGAAGGGTACCCATCGTTTCGGTATCAAGGGCAAGTTGGCTCCTCGTTACATTGGTCCTTTTCGCATTCTCGCTAAACAAGGAGAGGTTGCCTACCAGTTGGAACTACCCCCACATCTTTCTCGAGTTCATGATGTCTTCCACGTCTCTCAACTCAGGCGTTGCTTCTCGGATCCCATCCGCGGAGTCGACCACGAAACGCTTGATCTCCAAGATAACGTCACATATCGAGAGTACCCTGTTCGCATTCTTGATCAAGCAGAGCGTGTCACTCGACGTCATAACATCAAGTTTCTCAAGGTTTAGTGGTCTCATCATTCTCAGAGAGAAGCTACCTGGGAGCGTGAAGATCGTCTTCGACTTGAGTACCCCGCTTTCTTTCCGCCAACTCCTGAATCTCGGGACGAGATTTTTTCGAGTGGGGGCGAGTTGTCACATCCCTAGTTCTAGTATGACATAGACCAGCTAGTCATTTGTGCATCATGTTTAAATTCCATTTAAATTTGAAATGGGAATTTGTGAAACCCTCAGAAATTGTTTCTGGAAATAACTCAAATAAAATTTGCTCCAAAAAGGTCCAAGAAAATGTTCATGCTGCTCTCTGATAATATTTGTCAGAGTTAAAATTCAAACAAATATTATTAGGAGCTCATAGATAGTTATTTTGGCCTTTTGGAATTAATGCAATAATTATTTGCATTGGATATATATATGTTATATATATAATATATGTCCAAAAATTATGCTAGTTATGGAGGAACTCTGGAATAATACCATTAGCTCCTACAAAAATTGGCATAAGGAAATAAATTGGTTTAGTATTTTACTAAATAATAAACAAATGCCAAAAAATAGAAAACAAAACAAAAATGAAAAAAAAACCTTACCTGCACTTACCTCCCTGTGGCCTGGCACTGTGCAGCCCAGGAGCTGGCCCAGCCCACAACCGCTCCCAGTCATCCCCCTCCTCTTGCCAGAAGGCAGAGGAGAAGCCGAGCACGCGCCCGACCACCTCCTGCCTGCCTGTCTTTCCCCTCGTCGCCTGGATGCCCATGCGACGCCACGCGCCACCCCGCACCTCTCCCACTCTCTCTCGTTCCTTCCCCTCCTCTCCCTTGCTCTCTCTCACCGCGCCCGAGCGCAGCCGTCGCTGCAGCTCGCCACCGTCGTAGCTACCGCCTCCCCCTCGCTCTCTCTCTGTGTCTGCAAGCTCCGGCACGTCTCCTTCTACCTCTCCGTCGAGCCACGCGGCTCGGGAGGCCCTGGAGTGCCTCCATCGCCATCATCTTCATCTCCGGCCGCCATGGATCCTCATCGCCGCACCGTCGACCTCAGCGCGTCCCTGAGCTCGCCAATCCCTCCGTTCGATCCGCTGTGAGCTTCTGCGTCGATCCCCCCCTCTCTCATGGCTGCTTTCCTCCCGCTTACACCGTTGTCGTCTCGGCCAAGAGCTCGGCTCCGCCGTTCATGTCGCCGTCGTGGCCACTGTCACCTAGGGATGTGACCGAGCACACCACCGTGCTCAGTGCAACGCCAGGAGGCCGTCGAGGCACTCCGCATCCCCTCTCGAGCTCCATAGCGCTGAATCCGCCGTTCCCGTAGCTCCAGCCACCGCCATGGTTGCCGTGGCCATCGTCTCCGGCCACCCCACGGCCTCTCGCGTGTCCCACTGGGTGCGCGCGAGCCTGGGCATCGCGTAGGTGGTCTCCGCCGCGCGTTTGGTCGCCGGAAGGAGAATCCCGTGCCCCTCCGCCGCGTTCTGCCTCCCCGGCGGCTAAACATCGGTGGGATTGACCGGGTCCAACCCCCCTGCTGACCTAGCTTTGACCCTAGTGGGTCAATGACATGTGGGGCCCGGCCCTGCTAATTTTTAGTTAGGATTAGTTTAATAGCTAACTAACCCTGTTAACTAACTATGACACTGACGTGTGGACCCTACACGTCAGGTTTGACCTGATCAGCCACGTTTGACTCACTGACGTCATGCCACTGTCATGGTGACGCAATATATCATTTTCTGGTTTGAAAATAAATCAGGAAATTCCAGAAAATGATATAAACTTCAAAAATTCATAGAAATTCAACCGTAGCTCAGATTGAAATAAGTTATATATGAAAAATTGTCAGACAAATTCAATCTATCCATCCGTACCATTTTCACGCATGAAAAACCAACCTATACTCGATGTATATATGAAAACACACTTATGGCATTTATAAAGACTTAACTTGGAGTTGCTTTTGAATTCTTGGTTCAAATGGACTTCATCCAAATGAATACTAGCTGCATTAGCTCAAAAAACATCAGATCTACATGCCATGTACTTGCATCATATTGTTGCATATGATTGTGTTTTGATTTGTGGACACCGTTCCTTCTCGATAGGTCCTGCTCCGAAGAGTGCTCCAGAGTACCTGTCTGAGGAGCAGTGCCCCCCTGTTGATCTACTAGGCAAGCAAACCCCCTTGTTCATTTCGATACAATCCTACTCTCTCGCTCCTGCTCTCATTTATTGCATTAGGACAACAATGATTCAACTGCTACTTTATGCTACGGTAGTTGAACCCATTCCTCTGCATGACCTGTCATTGCCACAGTAAATAGTTAAAACCCACTAGCATGTGTGGGAGTTGATTGAGCCATGTTGTGTTCCTACCATGCATTTCCTGCTATTGCTTAGAGTATGTCAGGTCTGATTCATTGGGAATGAATTGGAGTGTTACGATATGTTCTGGTGCTGAGAGTTAAGCGTGTAAACACGATTTGGTAAAGGTAGCAGTGAGAGGCCATGTAGGAGTACATGGTGGGTTGTCTCACTGGAACCGTCCTTAAGCACTGAGTTCCGTGTATGTTGTCCAATGACTAGCTATTACCACACATTGGAATGCTTAAGTCGCCTCTCGACTTATTAGCCAACTTGATCTCTGTCCAAGAGTTGCAATTAGTTTCTGGTGTTTGTAGGTAGTGTTAGTAGTCTACCAAGTGGCACCCGGCCAGGTGGGCTTGGGACAGACTAGGCACAGTGGCACGGTGTACCAAGTGGCACCCGGATGGTGGGCTTGGGAACCCTGCTCACATCATTTGGGGCCGTGAGCGACACCCCGGACGGATCTCCTTGTGGATGGAACCCGAATAGGCGATAAACCTGGATGAGAGACTTGTGTGGTTAGTCAGGTCGTGGCCGACACCCTCGCCAGGCTTCCGCTTGAAGGTTGCCGAGGTACATGACGTGTACATGGTGATAAGTGGTGAGAGCGTGTGTGAAGAAGTACACCCCTGCAGGGTTATCATGATCTATTCGAATAGCCGTGTCCTCGGTTATGGACTTCTTGGATGCTTACGTGGTACATAGAAAACTTGAAGTGGATACTCTAAAATGCTCAAGACAAGTGTGAGTGCTATGGATGGCTTTCTCATAAGAAGACGAGGATGAATCCATAATAGTGTATTGATATGGTGATTAGTGGACTCGTGTGCGCTGCCTCACCTCAAAGAAGTTTCTTGTTGTCGTAGAACAGGATAGCCACTGAGTCAAAGCTGGCTTGCTGCAACTAAACCCCACATTACCTTCTTGATACAAATGCATGTATGATAAGATCTGATCTAAGTCTTGCTGAGTACCTTTGTACTCATGTTTGCTTTAGTTATGTTTTGCAGGTGAGACATCTGTCTCACTAGTAGTACCGCTTGGACTTCGACGATTAGCTTGTTACCTCAGCTATGATCTTGTACCCTTGGGAGGGACTTGCAGATAGTCAGGCTTCTCAGCCTTATCCTTTTGTAGTTGTCTGTACTCAGACATGTAATGCTTCCGTTGCTTGTATGCTCTGAATGATGGGTCATGTGACCCCTGTTTGTATTTAAAGCTATGTGGCTCTTCGGAGCCTTTATCTATATGAGTTTGCGTTATGTTGTGATGCCATGTTGTACAACACATGCATGTTATGCGTACGTGTGACCTGTATTGCTATGTGTGGGATCCTACAATCTAGTTGTTTATCCTTGGCAGCCTCTCTTATGGGGAAATGTAGTCTAGTGCTTCCTTGAGCCATAGTAGTCTGCTACAGCCCGGTTCACCGGAGTCCTGCTAGCTCAGCACTACTGCTCAGGACACTTGACTGGCCGGCATGTGTTTCACTTCGTTCCTGTGTCTGTCCCTTCGGGGAAATGTCACGCGGTGACATCCGGAGTCCTGCCTAGCCTGCTACAGCCCGGGTTCCCCGGAGTCCTGTTAGCCCAGTGCTACAGCCCGGATTCACACGCTGCTGACCGACATGCTCGATGTGAATCATGTATGCCTATCCCCATAGGTTAATGCCCCTTAGGGTTCACGACTAGCCATGTCGGCCTGGTTTCTCTGTCATATGGATGCTAGCGACACAATCATATAGGTGATCCAAAAGGCGCAAACGGTCCCGGGCCAGGGTAAGGCGACACCCGTGGGAATACCGTGCGTGAGGCCGCAAAGTGATTTGAGGTGTTACCGGCTAGATCGATGTGACTTGGAATCGTGGTCCCGACAGATGAACTCATGCAATATGAAATAAACCCCATCTTGTTATCCTCGATGGCAACAATACAATACGTACCTTGTTGCCCCTACTTGTCACACCCTAGCTAGTCATGCATCAGAGTGTGTGCATCATGTTTAAATTTCCATTTAATTTTGAAATGGGGATTTGTGAAACCCTCAGAATCATTTTTGAAAATGACCCAAATAAAAATTTCTCCAAAAGGGTCCAAGAAAATGCTCATGTTGCTCTCTGAAAATATTGGACAGAGATAAAAATCAAACCAATATTTTCAAGAGCTCATAGGTATTTATTTTGGGCATTTGGAATTAATGCATAAATATTTGCATTGGAAATATATTATTTATATATATTAATATATGTCCAAATATTATGCCAATTATAAAGGAGCTCTGGAATAATATATCTAGCTCCTGCAAAAATTGGCATAAGGAAATAAAATGATTTAATATTTTATTTAAATCAAAACAAATGTCAGAAATTAGAAAACAGAAAATAATTAAAAGGGAGAAGCTTACCTGGGCTCCTCCCTGTGCAGCCCAGCCAGCTGGCCGGCCCAGCCAGCAGGCGGCCCAGCCCGCCTCCCTCCTCTGTCGTCTTCGTCCTCGACAGAGGGAGGGGAGTGTGGCCGGCGCGCGCGCGCGCCACCGCGCCACGCCACCTGCTCGCCTGCCTGCCTGCCCTCCCCTCCTCGTCTCGATGCCCTGGACGACGCCACGCCTCCCCCCTGCTCTCTCACACTCTCCCTCGGTTCCTCCCTCCTCTCCCTCGCTCCCTCTCTCACGGCCGGACACCACCATCGCCGCCGTTCGCCATAGCAGCCATCACCGGCCACCCCTCGCCCCTCTGCTGAGCTCAGGAGCTCCGCCTCGACTCCCTCTTCCTCCCCACCAAGCCAAGCCCCTCCGGAAGCCCTGCATCGCCGCCACGTCGCCGTTCCCCTCCTCGGGCTCCGACCATCATCGCCGTCGAATTCGCCGTCTCCAGCGCGTCCCCGAGCCCGCTTCGACGCCCACTGCAACCGCGGTGAGCTCCGCCACAGTTTCCCCCTCTTTTCCCCCTCGTTCCCGCACCGTAACCCCATTCCCACCACGGCCGAACCTCCGCCGTCGCCGAGCTCGCCGTCGACGCAGCTCCGGTGACCATTTGGTCACCCCGGCGAGTCCAACAAGTTCGTAAGGCCCCGTAGAGCATCCCTAGCGCCTTGCTTCGCTCGCCTTCGAGCTCCAACCCCGTTTCCGTGCACGACCGAACCCCGGCGGCCGCAGCCGCGCTCGCCGTCGTCGACTCCGGCCACCCCAGGCCCAGCCACGGCCACCGTTCGATGCGCGGGAGCAAGGGCTCTCCAACGAGCCCAAGCACGGCCTCGCCCGTGCCCTGTAGCGCGTTTCAGCATCGCGCCGCCATCTCGGGCCTCACCGGCGTCATGTCGCCGGTGGGTTTGACCTGTTTGACCTGGGGTTTGACCCCCCCAGGGTCACTGACGCGTGGGCCCCGTCGGCTAGTTGGTTAGATTAGCGCTAATCACTGTTAGTTAACCCCCCCTGACACTGACAGTGGGCCCCAGCGTCACTAATCCCTAATTAGGATTAATTTAACCCTGTTAAACCCCCCTGTCACTGACGTGTGGACCCCACACGTCAGGTTTGACCCCAGCCAGCCGCAGTTGACCACTGACGTCATGCTGACGTCATTCTGGCGCAATATTTATATTTCTAGATTTAATTTAAATCAGGAAATTCCAGAATATTATTTAAACTTCAAAAATTCATAACTTTTATTCTGTAACTCCAAATCAGACAAATTATATATGAAAAATGATCAGAAAAATCCAATCTATCCATCTGTACTATTTTCATGCATGATCAAACAAGTTAAATTGATGTTAAATGCAGAACAAGGAAAAGCACTTTAAAAGGCCATGTTTGAATTTGAAATTTGAATCTTTGATTCAAATTTGTTCAAACCCTTCTGGTTTTAGTTGCATTAGCCCAACACACTCATATTGCCATGTTTCATGCATGCATCATATTGTTGCACATTATTTGGTGATGGTTGTGTATCGGTGTCCTTTACGACAGGTTCTGCCTCCGAGGAGTACCGTGATTACCCTAACGAAGAACCGTATCAGTGCATCGAACCATCAGGAAAGCAACCAACCATTTGATCATATCGATACAATCCCATGTTCTCGCTCCTGCTCTCTTTTACTGCATTAAGACAACGCGTTTCAAACTGCTGTGTGCTATGGTAGTTGAACCCATTTCCTCTGCATGACCTGTCATTGCCACAGTAACTAGATGAAACCCACTAGCATGTGTAGGAGTTGATTGAGCCATATGTATGTGTTGTTCCTGCCTTGCTATGCCTGCTATGCTTAGAGTCGTGTCAGGTCTGGTTCATCTGGGTGATGGGCTAGAGTGAAATGTTTATGTCGGTAATGAGAGTGGTATGGTGAACACGATTTGGTAAAGGTATCGATGAGAGGCCATGTAGGAGTACATGGTGGGTTGTTTCGTTGAAGCCGACCTTAAGCACTGAGATCTGTATGTGTGATTTAAGATACAGCTACTACCATGCATTGGGCCCTGAAATATGACCCCGCTCGACTTCTTATTCACCCTAGCTCTCTGTCCAGGAGTTGCAAGTAGTTTCTGGTGTTTGTAGCCTACTGGAGGCCGTGGACAGCGCTGACCGTAGGGGTGGGCTGTGATGCGGTAGGTACGTGGCACGGTGTACCGAATACCCGTTAGGTATCTCGGGAACCCTGTTCACATCGTTCGGGGCCGTATGGGAAACCTCGGCCGGACTCCCTGCGGATGGAACCTGGATAGGCGATAAACCTGGACTAGAGGCTTAAGTGTTTAGGTAGGTCGTGGTCCTACACCCACGTCGGCTTTCGCTTGAAGTCTGCCGAGCACATGTCGTGTGCAGACGCTAAGTGGTGGAAACATGTATGAAGAAGTACACCCCTGCAGGGTTAACATGATCTATTCGAATAGCCGCGTCCGCGGTAAAGGACTACTTGGTTGCCTATACAGTTCATAGACAAGTAAATGGAAACTACTAAAAGCCTCAAGATAAGTGTGAGTGCCGAGGATGGCTCTTCCGTAGGAAGACGGAGGCGGATCCTCGGTAGTGTATTGAATTGGTGAGTAGTGGACTCGTGTGCGCAAAACCATTTCAAGTTGGAGTATCGTAGGATAGTCTAGCCAAGAGTCAAAGCTGGCTTGCTGCAATAACTCCACCAACCCTTCTTGATAATATGCATGTATGTAGGATCTGATGTAAGTCTTGCTGAGTACCTTTGTACTCATGTTGCTATAATTTACATTTTTACAGAAGACGCTGCAACCCCTTCTGATGGGTTCTATGTAGACGTTGACATCAACGAGTAGGCTAAAGACCCAGGTGGTGACCCTGAGCTTGTGAAGGACCACGTAGTATAGCTAGGCTTTCCAAGCCTCTTTTATTTTACTAGTTGTCTGTACTCAGACAAGTTACTTCCGCTGCTGGTTTGTATGACTGTATGACTTGAATGTTGGGTCGTGAGACCCGTACCTTTGTGTATGTTATGTATGGCTCCCTGAGCCTTAAATAAAGTACTTGTGTCGTAGAGTCATGTTGTGATGCTTCGTTGTATTTGCACATATCGAGCATATTGTGTGTATGATTGAAATGCTTGGTATGTGTGGGATCTGACTATCTAGTTGTTTATCTTTAGTAGCCTCTCTTACCGGGAAATGTCTCCTAGTGTTACCGCTGAGCCATGGTAGCTTGCTACTGCTCTGGAACACTTAGGCTGGCCGGCATGTGTCCTTCTTCGTTCCTGTGTCTGTCCCTTCGGGGAAATGTCACGCTTTGAGTACCGGAGTCCTGTTAGCCCGCTACAGCCCGGTTTACCGGAGTCCTGCTAGCCCAGTGCTACAGCCCGGACCCACTTGCTGATGACCGACACGTTCGAAGCTGGGTCATGGATGCCTGTCCCTGTAAGTCTGTGCCACTTTGGGTTTACGACTAGTCATGTCAGCCCGGGCTCCTTATCATATGGATGCTAGCGACACTATCATATACGTGAGCCAAAAGGCGCAAACGGTCCCGGGCAAAGGTAAGGCGACACCCGTGGGGATACCGTGCGTGAGGCCGCAAAGTGATATGAGGTGTTACCGGCTAGATCGATGTGACATCGAGTCGGGGTCCTGACAGCGTTGGCATCAGAGCCGGACTGCCTGTAGGTTCTCCAAGCCAAACTGGTCGATGTTGAGTCTAGAAATTCTTTAGTTATATGTAGGGGAATTGTTTGTGGGTTGGAACGTAAGGCTCTTTTTACTCCTTATCTTATGACATTCTGATCTGAGTCAGTCCATTCTTCCACCGGGGGTTAAGGAATTAGGATCTATTCTCTCTATCAGGATCACGTGTTACTAATCAGTAGTACCTTATAGTGTGTATGGATACAAGCCTAGTTCAGTTCTATTACCACATTATGTTGCTAGGAATGGTCTCAGAACTTTGATATGATGATGTTGAGTGTGTATGTAATCCTTTGTCAAATGTCTCAAAATCCTTCTTGAGCATTTACAGCTGTTATGCTGCCGAAATTTTGCTAGAAATTCTAATGCCTTTGCATTATGATTGTGCTTTCAGATGGCCACTCGCGACCTCAATCAAGTGGTTCGCCTGACTCGATGCCTAGATGTACCCGGCCATACTGCCAAGTTGGTCAGGGTAATGACTGAGGCTGGATACCGCTGGTATCCTGAGTACACGGTCGAAGAGCAATTTCGGGACTTTCAATCAAAGCCAGTATCTCTGCACTGTCAGGATATTTCCATCTTATCCTGGATCCACCGAGCCCCTTCACTGCTCCTATGGACTCGGGGTTACTATTGAGATGGCTGTGCAGGACGCCGCCTACTCTATGATGACCATTATGCGAGTCAGATCTGGTCTATTTCGGGACTCTGATTTCCGGTATATGCCAGGATCACTTCCGGGAGCACAAGGGTATCTCCAGGCTATCTATGCTGACCCCACCCAGGAGGATTCACGGACTCGCACCACTGCTGAGATGCTCGAGGATAAGGACCGTGAAAATCGGGCCTTGAGGTTAGAGCTCTTCAATACCCGTGCTGACCACTGGGCCACTTTGACTCGGTTCGCACCGGCGGTGCAAGCTGGATTTTCAGATATGCGCGATCTCTATCCTGTGAGATCTGCTCTGCCAGACGTGATGGGTTGGCGTGATGTAGGAGGCATCACCCCACCTCGCGGTCCCCGCAGGCCACCGTCTGTTGGTCCAAGACCTCATCCTAGCCCCTATGGTCCACAAGCTCCGCGAGATCGTCTGTTTCCGGATGATCATGTTGAGCTTCCAGGCTATGGAGGTGACTTCTACGAGGACTACTACGGATCGGTCTGAGTTAGTGGTAGTATCACTAGTTCGCACTAGCTGTGTCGTCTATCGTCCCGCGTGACTCGTGGGATATGACCTAGTTTGTACTCTTTCCGGAGGAGTAGAAAAATAATGTATAGGAGCTTGGGATGCCTCCGATGAGATGTAATCCTCTTTCACCTGTAATAGTACTTTGTTTGGTCTTGTACTAAACCCTGTATGGTGTGTATGACGATGGAATAAAGAAGCAGTTTCTGTATCTACCATGTCATACGGATGATCATCTTGCATTCGAGTTATTCCTTACATTTTATATCCTATGTCGGAATTTTATCATCCTGACTAAATCATTGTCTTGTTTACCTAGGATGGTCAACACGCGCACTAACCCTGCTCCTCAAGAGCAGGCCGAAGGCAGTGAAGTCAGGGATGCAAATCTGCCTCATCCTCCTTCCCTAGCCGAGGTTATGATGGAAGCTGAGAGAAACAAGCGGGAGACCAACCGTTTGTTGGAGCGTATTGAACAGAACACAGCACACCATCAGAGGACTAACGTGGTGTCACTCAGTGATTTTATCAAATTACATCCACCCACGTTCCACCACTCCGTCGAGCCTCTCGACGCTGATGACTGGCTTCGCAGTATCTCTCACAAACTGCGTTCCGCGCTGGTAGCGGAGGCTGACAAGGTCACCTTTGCTGCATATCATCTTGAAGGCCCCGCCAGTCTATGGTGGGAGAATTATGGAGCTATGCGCCCAGCGGGCCATGTCACTACTTGGGCTGAATTCAGCGAGGCTTTCCGTGAACATCACATTCCGGAGGGTCTCATGGACCGTAAACGTGAGGAATTTTGCAGTTTCACCCAAGGCCGACTTTCTGTGGATGCTTACAGCAGGGAGTTTGGTAACCTCGCACGATATGCAACCGAGGAAGTTTCTACTGACGCCAAGAAGCAAGCAAGGTTCCGTAAGGGACTTAGTCCTGAGCTTCGCCGTGACCTCCGTCTGCATGAGTGCACAACTTTTCAGAAACTTGTCAACAAAGCCATCAGTGCTGAAACTGGTCAGACTGACTATGACGCAACACGCAAGCATGGCCGTGACATGGGTTCCTCATCCGGTGCTGGTCCTCAGAAGCGCCGCGTGTGGGTGCCCAACACCGCCCTGCCACCCAGGTTCACACCGAGGCCATCTTTCCAGGCGCCTCGCCCTGTTCAACAGTCTGCACCGGCCAAGCCCTATGGGGGTCCAGCCAACAATGCTCCTCCACGTACCAGTTCCGTGACTTGTTTCAAGTGTGGGGAATCTGGCCACTTTATGCGTGAGTGTCCCCAGACCAACCCCAACCAGTCTGCTAAAGCTGTTGGCCGTGGCAAGCCGACAGGGAAAGTGTTCCACGCCAAGCCGGTCACCGCTTCACGTGGCCATGTCAACTGTATCTCCGCCGAAGAAGCTCAAGAGGATCCCAACGTCGTTCTCGGTACGCTTCTTGTTAATTGCCACCCGGCATCTGTTCTTTTCGATACAGGAGCCTCTCATTCTTTTATATCCGAAAATTATGCTCGTTTGCATAACATCGCATTCGGTGATATGCCAACCTCTATGGTAATTCAAACTCCGGGATCCAAATGGCAAACTTCTAGAGTAAGCCATGGAAATGAAATCCAAGTCGACAGACTTGTTTTCCTCGCGTCTTTGATAGCCCTTAAATCTTCAGATATTAATATCATTTTGGGTATGGACTGGATGTCAGCTCATCATGCCCAAATTGATTGCTTCTCTAGGACTGTTCAACTCACCCATCCTTCGGGGAAGATAGTCAATGTCTTGACCCGAATAGCCAAGCGACAATTATATTCTCTTAACGCCAGCCCTTTGCCAGACCTTGAGGACATTCCGGTAGTCCGTGACTTCCCGGATGTCTTTCCAGAGGAATTGCCAGGTGTTCCACCTGACAGGGATGTTGAGTTCGTAATAGACCTCATTTCCAGGAACCGTTCCGATTGCTAGAAGACCTTATAAGATGGCACCCTAGAACTAGCCGAGCTTAAGAAACAACTCGATGAGTCCTTGAAAAAGGGTTTCATCCGACCTAGCTCATCTCCGTGGGCTTGCCCCGTCCTATTCGTCAAGAAGAAGGATGGTACGGGACCGGATGGTTGTAGATTACCGACCTGTCAATTTGGTCACAATCAAGAACAAATATCCGCTTCCCAGGATCAACGACCTGTATGATCAGCTCGCTGGATCCTCAGTCTTCTCCAAGATGGATTTGAGGTTGGGCTACCATCAAATCAAAATCAGAAACGGGGACATTCCTAAAACGGCCTTTGTTACTCGTTATGGCCAATACGAGTACACCGTCATGTCCTTCGGCTTAACCAACGCTCCAGCCACCTTTTCTCGGTTAATGAACTCAATCTTCATGGAGTATTTGGATAAATTCGTCGTAGTTTATCTCGATGATATACTCATCTACTCCAAGAACGAGGAAGAACATGCCGAACATCTAAGGCTAGTGTTGAAGAAACTTCGAGAGCATCGCCTTTATGCCAAATTTTCTAAATGTGAATTCTGGTTGTCAGAAGTGACCTATCTGGGTCATGTAATATCTGGTAAAGGTATTGCTGTTAACCCTGAGCGAGTTCAAGCCGTCCTTAATTGGACTCCACCTGAATCGGTCAAGCAAGTTCGGAGTTTTCTAGGCTTAGCGAGCTATTGTCGTCGCTTTGTCGAGAACTTCTCCAAGGTTGCTAAACCTCTAACCGAACTCCTCAAGAAAGATAAGAAGTTCGAATGGACTCCACAGTGTGAGCACAGCTTTCAGGAACTGAAAAGACGCCTGACTTCTGCTCCCGTACTGGTACCGCCAGACTTCTCCAAGGACTTTGTTATCTACTGCGACGCCTCGCGACAAGGACTAGGTTGCATTCTCATGCAAGATCGACACGTAATTGCCTACGCTTCACGGCAATTGCACCCACATGAGGAGAATTATCCTACTCATGATCTAGAGCTAGCCGCCGTAGTCTATGCACTTAAGACCTGGCGACATTACCTCCTCGGTAACCGTTGCGAAATATTCACTGATCACCAAAGTCTGAAGTACATTTTCACCCAACCGGATCTGAATCTCAGGCAAAGACGTTGGGTTGAGTTGATCACAGACTTCGACTTAGGAATAACCTACACCCCAGGGAAAGCCAACGTCATGGCTGATGCGCTAAGTCGTAAATCTTATTGTAACAACCTGATGTTACAACAAAGTCAACCGCTTCTCCATGAGGAATTTCGGAAGCTTAACCTTCACATTGTTCCTCAAGGTTTTCTTTCCACCTTGGTGGCAAAACCTACCCTTACGGATCAGATTATCAAAGCACAGAAGGTAGATCCGGGAATTTCCCGCATCAAGAGAAACATCCAGAAAGGAGTTGTGAATTGTTTCTCCATTAATGATCAAGGGGTCGTATACTTCGGGGATCGACTAGTGGTTCCCAAAGTGCGAAACCTGAGGCGATTGATCCTTAAGGAAGCTCACGAATCTCCTCTCACCATTCATCCCGGTAGTACTAAGATGTATCAGGACCTACGCCAGAGGTTCTGGTGGACTAGGATGAAGAGAGAAATTGCTCAGTATATTGCTAATTGCGACGTCTGTCGTCGTGTAAAAGCAGAGCATCAACGGCCTGCTGGCACCCTTCAACCCTTAGCTATTCCTGAATGGAAATGGGATAAAATTGGTATGGATTTCATTACCGGTTTTCCCAGGACCAAGAGAGGGAATAATGCTATTTTCGTCGTGGTCGATCGTCTTTCCAAAGTAGCCCATTTCTTACCTGTTCGTGAGAGTATAACCGCTAGCCAGCTGGCAGACTTATACATCTCCCGAATAGTGTCCCTCCATGGTGTTCCTTTGGAAATTAACTCGGATCGAGGAAGTCTTTTCACCTCTCGATTTTGGGAAAGCTTCCAAAATGCTATGGGAACCCGTCTCTCCTTTTAGCACCGCTTTCCACCCTCAGTCGAGTGGTCAAGTGGAACGCGTCAATCAGATTCTAGAAGACATGCTTCGAGCCTCTGTTATCTCATTCGGAATGGACTGGGAGAAGTGCCTTCCATTTGCCGAATTCGCTTACAACAACAGCTATCAATCTAGCTTGGGTAAAGCCCCTTTTGAAGTTCTCTATGGACGACGGTGTCGAACACCCCTTAACTGGTCAGAGACCGGGGAAAGACAATTCTTTGGCCCGGATATGATTCAGGAAGCAGAAGAACAAGTTCGCATCGTTCGTGAAAAGTTGAAAACAGCCCAATCTCGTCAAAAGAGTCAATATGACCGAAAACATAAGGCTATGACTTTCGAGGTTGACGAGAAGGCTTATCTTCGGGTCACCCCTCTGAAGGGAACCCATCGTTTCGGTATCAAAGGCAAATTGGCTCCTCGATACATTGGACCTTTTCGCATTCTCGCCAAACGAGGAGAAGTTGCCTACCAGTTGGAACTACCTCCGCACCTCTCCAGAGTCCACGATGTCTTCCACGTTTCTCAACTCAGGCGTTGCTTCTCGGATCCTATCCGTGAAGTGGACCACGAAACGCTTGATCTCCAAGATAATCTTACATATCGAGAGTACCCCATTCGTATCCTCGATCAAGCCGAACGTACCACCCGACGTCATAATATCAAGTTTCTCAAAGTTCAATGGTCGCACCATTCTGAGGATGAAGCAACTTGGGAAAGGGAGGATCGTCTTCGACTTGAATATCCCGCCTTCTTCCCGGAGGAACCCAAATCTCGGGACGAGATTATTTTGAGTGGGGGTGAGTTGTCACACCCTAGCTAGTCATGCATCAGAGTGTGTGCATCATGTTTAAATTTCCATTTAATTTTGAAATGGGGATTTGTGAAACCCTCAGAATCATTTTTGAAAATGACCCAAATAAAAATTTCTCCAAAAGGGTCCAAGAAAATGCTCATGTTGCTCTCTAAAAATATTGGACAGAGATAAAAATCAAACCAACATTTTCAAGAGCTCATAGGTATTTATTTTGGGCATTTGGAATTAATGCATAAATATTTGCATTGGAAATATATTATTTATATATATTAATATATGTCCAAATATTATGCCAATTATAAAGGAGCTCTGGAATAATATATCTAGCTCCTGCAAAAATTGGCATAAGGAAATAAAATGATTTAATATTTTATTTAAATCAAAACAAATGTCAGAAATTAGAAAACAGAAAATAATTGAAAGGGAGAAGCTTACCTGGGCTCCTCCCTGTGCAGCCCAGCCAGCTGGCCGGCCCAGCCAGCAGGCGGCCCAGCCCGCCTCCCTCCTCTGTCGTCTTCGTCCTCGACAGAGGGAGGGGAGTGTGGCCGGCGCGCGCGCGCGCCACCGCGCCACGCCACCTGCTCGCCTGCCTGCCTGCCCTCCCCTCCTCGTCTCGATGCCCTGGACGACGCCACGCCTCCCCCTGCTCTCTCACACTCTCCCTCGGTTCCTCCCTCCTCTCCCTCGCTCCCTCTCTCACGGCCGGACACCACCATCGCCGCCGTTCGCCATAGCAGCCATCACCGGCCACCCCTCGCCCCTCCGCTAAGCTCAGGAGCTCCGCCTCGACTCCCTCTTCCTCCCCACCAAGCCAAGCCCCTCCGGAAGCCCTGCATCGCCGCCATGTCGCCGTTCCCCTCCTCGGGCTCCGACCATCATCGCCGTCGAATTCGCCGTCTCCAGCGCGTCCCCGAGCCCGCTTCGACGCCCACTGCAACCGCGGTGAGCTCCGCCACAGTTTCCCCCTCTTTTCCCCCTCGTTCCCGCACCGTAACCCCATTCCCACCACGGCCGAACCTCCGCCATCGCCGAGCTCGCCGTCGACGCAGCTCCGGTGACCATTTGGTCACCCCGGCGAGTCCAACAAGTTCGTAAGGCCCCGTAGAGCATCCCTAGCGCCTTGCTTCGCTCGCCTTCGAGCTCCAACCCCGTTTCCGTGCACGACCGAACCCCGGCGGCCGCAGCCGCGCTCGCCGTCGTCGACTCCAGCCACCCCAGGCCCAGCCACGGCCACCGTTCGACGCGCGGGAGCAAGGGCTCTCCAACGAGCCCAAGCACGGCCTCGCCCGTGCCCTGTAGCGCGTTTCCGCATCGCGCCGCCGTCTCGGGCCTCACCGGCGTCATGTCGCCGGTGGGTTTGACCTGTTTGACCTGGGGTTTGACCCCCCCAGGGTCACTGACGCGTGGGCCCCGTCGGCTAGTTGGTTAGATTAGCGCTAATCACTGTTAGTTAACCCCCCCTGACACTGACAGTGGGCCCCAGCGTCACTAATCCCTAATTAGGATTAATTTAACCCTGTTAAACCCCCCCTGTCACTGACGTGTGGACCCCACACGTCAGGTTTGACCCCAGCCAGCCGCAGTTGACCACTGACGTCATGCTGACGTCATGCTGGCGCAATATTTATATTTCTGGATTTAATTTAAATCAGGAAATTCCAGAATATTATTTAAACTTCAAAAATTCATAACTTTTATTCTGTAACTCCAAATCAGACAAATTATATATGAAAAATGATCAGAAAAATCCAATCTATCCATCTGTACTATTTTCATGCATGATCAAACAAGTTAAATTGATGTTAAATGCAGAACAAGGAAAAGCACTTTAAAAGGCCATGTTTGAATTTGAAATTTGAATCTTTGATTCAAATTTGTTCAAACCCTTCTGGTTTTAGTTGCATTAGCCCAACACACTCATATTGCCATGTTTCATGCATGCATCATATTGTTGCACATTGTTTGGTGATGGTTGTGTATCGGTGTCCTTTACGACAGGTTCTGCCTCCGAGGAGTACCGTGATTACCCTAACGAAGAACCGTATCAGTGCATCGAACCATCAGGAAAGCAACCAACCATTTGATCATATCGATACAATCCCATGTTCTCGCTCCTGCTCTCTTTTACTGCATTAAGACAACGCGTTTCAAACTGCTGTGTGCTACGGTAGTTGAACCCATTTCCTCTGCATGACCTGTCATTGCCACAGTAACTAGATGAAACCCACTAGCATGTGTAGGAGTTGATTGAGCCATATGTATGTGTTGTTCCTGCCTTGCTATGCCTGCTATGCTTAGAGTCGTGTCAGGTCTGGTTCATCTGGGTGATGGGCTAGAGTGAAATGTTTATGTCGGTAATGAGAGTGGTATGGTGAACACGATTTGGTAAAGGTATCGATGAGAGGCCATGTAGGAGTACATGGTGGGTTGTTTCATTGAAGCCGACCTTAAGCACTGAGATCTGTATGTGTGATTTAAGAAACAGCTACTACCATGCATTGGGCCCGAAACCAATGGACCCTCTCGGCTTCTTATTCACCCTAGTTCTCCGTCCAGGAGTTGCAAGTAGTTTCTGGTGTTTGTAGCCTACTGGAGGCCGTGGACAGCGCTGACCGTAGGGGTGGGCTGTGATGCGGTAGGTACGTGGCACGGTGTACCGAATACCCGTTAGGTATCTCGGGAACCCTGTTCACATCGTTCGGGGCCGTATGGGAAACCTCGACCGGACTCCCTGCGGATGGAACCTGGATAGGCGATAAACCTGGACTGGAGGCTTAGGTGATTAGGTAGGTCGTGGCCGACACCCACGTTGGGCTTCCGCTTGAAGGTTGCCGAGTACATGTCGTGTAAACGACGGTAAGTGGTGAGAGCGTGTATGAAGAAGTACACCCCTGCAGGGTTATCATGATCTATTCGAATAGCCGCGTCCGCGGTAAAGGACTACTTGGTTGCCTATACAGTTCATAGACAAGTAAATGGAAACTACTAAAAGCCTCAAGATAAGTGTGAGTGCCGAGGATGGCTCTTCCGTAGGAAGACGGAGGTGGATCCTCGGTAGTGTATTGAAGTGGTGAGTAGTGGACTCGTGTGCGCAAAACCATTTCAAGTTGAAGTATCGTAGGATAGTCTAGCTAAGAGTCAAAGCTGGCTTGCTGCAATAACTCCACCAACCCTTCTTGATAATATGCATGTATGTAGGATCTGATGTAAGTCTTGCTGAGTACCTTTGTACTCATGTTGCTATAATTTACTTTTTACAGAAGACGCTGCAACCCCTTCTGATGGGTTCTATGTAGACGTTGACATCAACGAGTAGGCTAAAGACCCAGGTGGTGACCCTGAGCTTGTGAAGGACCATGTAGTATAGCTAGGCTTTCCAAGCCTCTTTTATTTTACTAGTTGTCTGTACTCAGACAAGTTACTTCCGCTGCTGGTTTGTAAGACTGTATGACTTGTATGTTGGGTCGTGAGACCCGTACCTTTGTGTATGTTATGTATGGCTCCCTGAGCCTTAAATAAAGCACTTGTGTCGTAGAGTCATGTTGTGATGCTTCGTTGTATTTGCACATATCGAGCATATTGTGTGTATGATCGAAATGCTTGGTATGTGTGGGATCTGACTATCTAGTTGTTTATCTTTAGTAGCCTCTCTTACCGGGAAATGTCTCCTAGTGTTACCGCTGAGCCATGGTAGCTTGCTACTGCTCTGGAACACTTAGGCTGGCCGGCATGTGTCCTTCTTCGTTTATGTGTCTGTCCCTTCGGGGAAATGTCACGCATTGAGTACCGGAGTCCTGTTAGCCCGCTACAGCCCGGTTTACCGGAGTCCTGCTAGCCCAGTGCTACAGCCCGGACCCACTTGCTGATGACCGACACGTTCGAAGCTGGGTCATGGATGCCTGTCCCTGTAAGTCTGTGCCACTTTGGGTTTACGACTAGTCATGTCAGCCCGGGCTCCTTATCATATGGATGCTAGCGACACTATCATATACGTGAGCCAAAAGGCGTAAACGGTCCCGGGCAAAGGTAAGGCGACACCCGTGGGGATACCGTGCGTGAGGCCGCAAAGTGATATGAGGTGTTACCGGCTAGATCGATGTGACATCGAGTCGGGCTCCTGACACTACTGTCACTGGCAAAGGACACCACAAGATTGAACCCAAAGCTAAGCACTTCTCCCATTGCAAGAAAGATCAATCTAGTAGGCCAAACCAAACTGATAATTCGAAGAGACTTGCAAAGATAACCAATCATACATAAAAGAATTTAGAGAAGATTCAAATATTGTTCGTAGATAAACTTGATCATAAACCCACAATTTATCAGGCCAACAAACACACCACAAAAGAAGATTACATCGAATAGATCTCCACAAGAGAGGGGGAGAACTTTGTATTGAGATCCAAAAAGAGAGAAGAAGCCATCTAGCTAATAACTATGGACCCGAAGGTCTGAAGTAAACTACTCACACTTCATCGGAGAGGCTATGGTGTTGATGTAGAAGCCCTCCGTGATCGATGCCCCCTCCGGCGGAGCTCCGGAAAAGGCCCCAAGATGGGATCTCACAGGTACAGAAAGTTACAACGGTGGAATTAGGGTTTTGGCTCTGTATCTGGTAGTTTGGGGGTATGTAGGTATATATAGGAGGAAGAAGTACGTCGGTGGAGTAGCATGGGCCCCACGAGGGTGGAGGGCGCGCCTGGGGGGGTAGGCACGCCCCCTACCTCGTGCCCTCCTGGCTGCTTTCTTGACGTAGGGTCCAAGTCCTCTGGATCATGTTCGTTCCGAAAATCACGTTCCCGAAGGTTTCATTCCGTTTGGACTCTATTCGATATTTTTTCTGCAAAAATCTGAAATAGGCAAAAAACAACAATTCTGGGCTGGGCCTCCAGTTAATAGGTTAGTCCCAAAATAATATAAAAGTGTATAATAAAGCCCAATAATGTCCAAAACAGGATATAATATAGCATGGAACAATCAAAAATTATAGATACGTTGGAGACGTATCAATCCACTCGGCCAGGAAATCTGCTATTGCTTGGGACTTGATCACCTTTTTTTCTTCGAACTTGATATCTAAAGGAAGGAGTTTAATCACCCATTTGGTCACTCGACCAGTTGCATCATGATTGTTCAATATTTCTGATAATGGAGTGCCGCTGACGGCTGAAACCGAGTGGTCTACGAAGTAATATGCAACTTTCTTCGTGGTCAAATAAATCCGATAGACAAGCTTCTAGTAATGCGGATACCTTTGCTTGGACGGAGTCAAGACTTCAGAAATATAGTACATTGGGTGTTGAACTTTGTAGGCTTTGCCTTCTTCTTCTCGCTCGACTGTGAGCACTGTGGTGACAACTTGTCTAGTGGCTGCAATATACAACAATAGAGGCTCTTTGCTGACTGGAGCAGCTAGCACCGGCTGGGTGGAAAGCAGGGCTTTGAGCTCTACAAATGCTGCTTTAGCTTCGTGAGTCCACTCGAACTTATCAGAATTTTTCATCAGTCAGTAAAGAGGAAATGCCTTTTCACTGAGACGGGAGATGAATCGACTCAATGCAGCCAAACAACCAGTAAGCTTCTAAACATCATGCACATGCACAGGGAGTTTCATTCGGAGAATTGCTCCAATCCTTTCCAGGATTGCGTCGATCCCTCGTTCAGAAACGAGAAAATCGAGTAACTTTCCGCTTGGGACTCCGAATGTGCACTTCGACGGATTGAGCTTGATATCATATCTTGTTAGGTTGTCAAATGTTTCTGCGAGGTCAGCCAGTTGGTCGGAACCTTTGCGTGACTTGACCACTATATCATCCATGTACGCTTCCATGTTCCAACTGATTTGAGTGGGCAGGTACTTCTAAATCATGCGCATGAACGTGGCACCAGCATTCTTGAGGCCGAAGGGCATGGTAACATAGCAAAAACATCTGAATGGGGTGATGAAGGCCGTTTTTATTTCATCGGGTCCATACAGTCGGATCTGATGATACTAAACGGCCATAAAAACGGTATTGCAATGCTTAAAAACAAGGCCTAGGGTCCGTACTTTCACTAGTGCAATCTCTCAACAGTGCTAATATAATTGGATCATATAACTGTCCCTCAACGTGCAACAAAAAATCACTCCAAAGTTCTTATCTAGCGGAGAACATAAGACAAAGTTGTTTGTAGGGTACGAAACCACCTCAAAGCTATTCTTTCTGATCAATCTATCCTCGAGTTCGTACTAAAATGACACAAAGCTATTCTTTCCGATCGATCTAACCAAGAGTTCGTACTAAAATAACGCCAAAGCAAATTTAGATTCATAATATTCAATCCAACACAAAGAACTTCAAAGAGTGCCCCAAGATTTCTACCGGAGAAACAAAGACAAGAATGTGCATCAACCCCTATGCATGGATTACCCCAATGTCACCTCGAGAATCCTTGAGTTGAGTGCGTAAACATATATCAAGTGAATCAATACTATACCCCATTATCACCACGATTATTCAATTGCAAGAAATATATCAAGTGTTCTCAAATTCATAAAAGTATTCAATCTGATAACAACAAAATCTCAAAAGGAAAAACTCAATTCATCACAACAAGATAGAGAGGGGAAAACACCATATGATCCGACTATATTAACAAAGCCCGCGATACATCAAGATCATGACATCTCAAGAACACAAGAGAGAGAGAGAGATTAAACACATAGCTACTGGTACAAACCCTCAGCCCCGAGGGTGGACTACTCCCTCCTCATCGTGGTGGCCGCCGGGATGATGAAGATGGCCACCAGAGATGATTCCCCCTTCCGGCAGGGTGCTGGAAAGGGTCTAGATTTGTTTTTAGTGGCTACAAAGCCTTGCGGTGGCGGAACTTCTAATCTAGGTTAACCCCGAGGGTTTCCGGAATATTTGGGAATTTATAGCGTAAAGAGGGGTGCGGGAGGCCACCGAGGTGGGCACAACCCACCTGGCCGCGCCTGGGCCCCCCGGCGCGCCCTGATGGGTTGTGTCCCCCTCGGGGCACCCCCAGGTGCTTCTCTGGCCCATCCTGGGTGTTCTGGTCGATAAAAAATCTCCAAAAAGTTTTACGGTGTTTGGACTCCGTTTGATATTGATTTCCCGCGATGTAAAAAACAAGGAAAAAACAGCAACTAGCACTGGGCACTGGGTGAGGGAGTCCTGGATTAGTGGGTCCTCGGTGTCACATCCCTAGCTTCTGGCATTGCACTAGTACTAGCCTTTGGTGATGCATCATGTTTACTTTTACAGAAAGTTGAAATGGGGATTGTCCAAACCCTAGCATTTTAAGAATTCACCAGGTTCACCTAAAATATTTTCAGTCAATCCAAGTGGCTTTCAAAAATGTTCTTCATCTTTGGAAAAATGCTGGAAACAGTAACCAGAGATGATGCACATTTTTCCATGTCATTTTGGATCTTTGAACTAATATATATTGTATTTGAGTTGGAGCAAATATATGTTATATATATTTTTAATGCTTCAATAATTCTGATATTTTGTGAGGGGCTCTAGAATATTACTTTCAGTCCCTGCAAAAATTATTGGAAGAAATAAAAATGATTTAGTGTTTGAACTAAATCAAAACAGATTGAAACAAATAGAAAACAATGATTAAAGAAATAAAACAGAGCAAAAATAAAAAGGGAGACGGCCACCTGGGCCACTTACCTGCTTACCTGCCCGGCCCAGCTCCTCCCGCTGGCCCAGCCCACCACCACAGCCTCCCTGTCGTTTTCCTCCCTGGACAGGAGGACGAGGGCGTGTGCCCGACGCTCGCCGGCACGCGCGCGCGCCACCTCCCCCCCCCTGCTGGCCACCTCCTGCTTCCCCCGGACTCCCTCGATGCCCCGGACGAAGCCACGCAGCTGCCCCGCACCGCTCTCACTCTCCCTCGCCCTCCCCTTCTTCCCCTGCTCTCTCTCCCTCTCACCCGAGAACCACCGCCGCCACCGACGCCGATTGCCGCAGCCACCGTGCTCCTCTCGCCTCCCCGACGCCTCCCAGAGCTCCGCAAGTCCTCCCTCGTCCTCCTCGTCGTCTCACGCGACCAGAAGAGCCCCGGAACGCCGCCCCCGACGTTTTCCCCCTCGCCGGCCGCCGAGGATCTTCTCCGTCGAATTCGGCCACTCCGGCGCGCCCCCGAGCTCGCTGACCCTCCCTGCGCGATCCCTGTGAGCTCCACTCCGTTTCCCCTCCTCCATTTTGTTCGTTTCCGTGCCGTAGCACCCCGGCCACATTCCCGAGCGCCGCCGTCCGCCATGGACGCCGGGCATGGCACTGACGTGCTGCTGCGGCCAGTCCGACGAGCCTAGCGTGCTCCTAGCTGCCCCAGGAGTCCGCATAGCCCCTCAGCCAGCCCCCTAGCGCCCCGAAACCTCGCTCCGCCCAAACCCGAGCTCCGGCAGCCGCTGCGGCCCCCACTCCGGCGAGCTCCGGCCACCCCCGCACCTCCCGATGGCCCCCCTAGATGCGCACGGGCACGGGCTACCCTCGGGTGCCCTTGGCTTGGCCCAAAACCCCTCGCAGCGCCACTCCGGCGAGCTCCCGCCGCAGTTTTGGTCGTCGCCGGCCGAACTCCGGCGAAGTCGACGTGGCTTAGTTAATTAGTCACTAACCCCCCCACCTACTGACGCTGACAAGTGGGCCCCAGGGCTTAGTCAAAGCTAACCAGCCCGGGTCAACGCGGGATTAGTCCCTGTGTCACTGACGTGTGGACCCCACACGTCAGGTTTGACCTGGGGCGCTCGGTTGACCCTGCTGACGTCACTATTACGTCATGCTGACGCAGTATTTGTTCTGGAATTTAAATAAATCCTAAATGATTTATAAATTTCAGAAAATGCTAAAACTTCCATAAATCATAGAAAATTAACCGTAACTCCAAATTAAATAAATTATATATGAAAAATTATCAGAAAAATTCAAGGAATCCATCTGTACCATTTTCATGCATGTTAGAACAACTTATAGCTACTGTTTAGCACAAATCAATTAAATGGCATTTGAATAATCACATATGGAGTTTGAATTTGAATCTTGTATTCAAACCAACTTCATTTAATCTGTTGCTAGGTGCATTAGCCCAAAACACATTCATATTGCCATGTCATGAGCATGCATCATATTGTGCATTGCATTGATTGTGTTCCTTTCTGTGTTGCCGGTATTTGTCCCCTCTCGATAGACGTGATACCGATGATGTGATCGTTGACACTGATGAAGACTCAATGTTATCTTCAGAAGTGCCAGGCAAGCAAAACCCCCTTGTTCATTCCGATACAATCCTACTCTCTCGCTCCTGCTCTCTTTTACTGCATTAGGACAACACCGATTCATCTGTTACTTGCTGCGGTAGCTGAACCCCTTTATCCTTTGCATGACCTGTCATTCCACAGTAAATAGATGAAACCCACTAGCATGAGTAGGAGTTGTTTGAGCCCTGTTGTGCCTACTCATTCATGTTTGTTTGTCATGCCTGCTACTGCTTAGAGTTGAGTCAGGTCTGATTCATCGGGGATGAATCAGAGGCGTGTGAACATGTCCTACTGTGTGTGAGCTAAGTGTGTGAACACGATTTGGTAAAGGTAGCGGTGAGAGGCCATGTAGGAGTACATGGTGGGTTGTCTCATTGCAGCCGTCCTCAGGAACTGAGTTCTGTGTTTGTGATCCATGATTCAGCTACTACCACGCATTGGGCCCGAAACCAATGGACCCTCTCGGCTTCTTGATCACCCTTGTCCTCTGTCCAGGAGTTGCAAGTAGTTTCTGGTGTTTGTAGTATGCTGGAGGCCGTGCGCAGCGCTGACCGTAGGGGTGGGCTGTGATGCGGTAGGCACGTGGCCGGGTAAACCGGGCGCCCGTTTGGTGTCACGGAACCCTGTTCACATCGTTTGGGGCTGTGAGCGAAACTCCGGCCGGATCTCCTCATGGATGGAACCCGAATAGGCGATAAACCTGGACTAGAGACTTAGGTGTTTAGGTAGGTCGTGGCCGACACCCACGTTGGGCTTCCGCTTGAAGGTTGCCGAGTACATGTCGTGTAAACGGCGGTAAGTGGTGAGAGCGTGTGTGAAGAAGTACACCCCTGCAGGGTTAATATGATCTATTCGAATAGCCGTGTCCGCGGAAAAGGACTTCTGGGTTGCTTATATCAGTTCATAGACAAGTGAAAGTGGATACTCTAAAATACGCAAGATAAGCGTGAGTGCTATGGATGGCGTTCTCGTAGGGAGACGGGAGCGGATCCATAGTGGTGTATTGATATGGTGAATATGTGGACTCGTGTGCGCCACCTCAAAAGAGTCGCTTGCAGTCGTAGTTCAGGATAGCCACCGAGTCAAAGCTGGCTTGCTGCAGTTAAACCCCACCATCCCTTTGTTGATAATGATGCATATGTAGATAGTCTGATGTAAGTCTTGCTGGGTACATTTGTACTCACGTTTGCCTATTTTATGTTTTTGCAGAGAGACTTCAGTCTCACTAGTAGTTCCGCTTGGACTTCGACGTTTAGCTTGATACCTCAGCTACGATCTTGTGCCCTCGGCAGGATCTGGTAGATAGTCAGGCTTCTCAGCCTTTTTCATTTATAGATGTCTGTACTCAGACATGATAGCTTCCGCTTGTGCTTTGACTTGTATGCTCTGAATGTTGGGTCATGAGACCCATGTTTGTAATATCTCGCTCCTCGGAGCCTATTGAATAAATACTTGAGTCGTAGAGTCATGTTGTGATGCCATGTTGTATTTGCACATATCGAGCATATTGTGTGTATGTATTGAAATGCTTGGTATGTGTGGGATCTGACCATCTAGTTGTTTATCTTTAGTAGCCTCTCTTACCGGGAAATGTCTCCTAGTGTTTCCACCGAGCCATGGTAGCTTGCTACTGCTCTGGAACACTTAGGCTGGCCGGCATGTGTCCTTCTTCGTTCCTGTGTCTGTCCCTTCGGGGAAATGTCACGCATTGAGTACCGGAGTCCTGTTAGCCCGCTACAGCCCGGTTCACCGGAGTCCTGCTAGCCCAGTGCTACAGCCTGGATTCACTCGCTGATGACCGACACGTTCGATGCTGGGTCATGGATGCCTGTCCCTGTAAGTCTGTGCCGCTTTGGGTTTACGACTAGCCATGTCAGCCCGGGCTCCTTATCATATGGATGCTAGCGACACTGTCATATACGTGTGCCAAAAGGCGCAAACGGTCCCGGGCAAAGGTAAGGCGACACCCGTGGGAATACCGTGCGTGAGGCCGCAAAGTGATATGAGGTGTTACATGCTAGATCGATGTGGCATTGAGTCGGGGTCCTGACAGCGTTGGTATCAGAGCTTGACTGCCTGTAGGATTACCAAGCCAAACTGGTCGAAGTTGAGTCTAGAAATTCTTTAGTTATATAAGGGAATTGATTGTGGGATGGAACGTAAGGCTCTTTTTACTCCTTATACCTCATGGCCTTCTGATCTGAGTCATCATCTTCTCTTCTATGGGGATTAAGAACTAGGCTATCTCTTCTTTCTATCAGGATCACGTGTTACTAATCCGTAGACTTATAAGATTGTTGGACTTAAGTCTCAGTTCAGTTCCTACTACTTCCGTATGTTAATTGTTGATCTCGAAACCTTGATATTGTGCTTCTGAGTGGTTATGCCACCATTTTTGTGATTGTCTCAAATCTTTTTGAGCATTTATAGCCGTTATGCTGTCCGAGTCATCCCAGGTTTCTAAATAGTCCGATGCATTTGCAAATCCCTTCCTTCTGTTTCCGATGTTCCCATGGGCCAGATTAACCACACTAATCGGTGTGTTGAGGTAATTATTGCCTCGACATATATGTTGGAATTATTATTATGACCCTAAGTGCTTAGGGGATCATCTAGTGGTCTAGCCATGATTTGTGTCCTAGTGTGAAGATTCTGGCCTTTATTCTCGGAAGCATCCCGTGATGCTACTTAGTAGTAGGTATTCTACTCCTGGGTTCTGAACCCGAGATTCACTCTACCTACTTCATGTTGATAGTAATTGCTAGTGCCTTTAGGATATTAGTAACCTTTGCGATAGTCCTTGAAGTCCGTGGTATCTTCTTCTTCCAAATACCATGAACTACTTATGGCAGATGTTTATTGGATCAAAAAAAAATCACAATTAGAGTACTCTTGAGGAGTTCTCCATTCATAAATCGTGACTCTGCCAGTTCTACCTTTCTGCATGGGTTATCCGGAAGAAATATGTTGAACTTGGTTCGACATACTAATCTATGCATCCACAACTCAGAAAGTTATATGTTCCTTTGAGTTGTTCTCTTTAGTTGCATTCTGACCCTCGTCTATCAATTGATAGTCAAGAGTATGCGTGCGTTCGTTCATCGATGCCTATGACTCTTGTGGTCTGTCAAGCCATTCTATTCCGGAATGACTAGGAGAAACAAACTCCAGTACCTCTTCCATATCTAGGATTGGGTCAAAGTAGTTGTATTCCGCAGATCAAATGCCAATCCAGCTTTTGGTTCTGCTCTACCTTGGAGTATTACATATTTTATATCGAGATTGTTATAGGAATTGCACACCATCCCATGAACTCTTGGTACAGTGATACTTCTTGCCATCACTGTTCATTCCTCGGCCCTCGTGTTGATGCAACCGGAATACCGACAAATGAATTGTGATGTGTGAATCAATACTCCTAGCAACCTCGTTGCTTGGTAGTTAAAGGACAATAATTTCATTCTTAGTATGTTGGTTTTGAATCACCATTCTAAGATTGATCGTGCTACCTAGTCCTTATTTCCTGGTGCACTCTTTGATTGATGAGTTAGGATTTTGTCAAGTCCTCGCTCATTTGATCATATCATCTTGCCCTGAAAAGCAAGATTGTTCTCGAGCTTAGTAACATATCGGTGGTTCGTGATTTCCGAAGATCTTCTCGGAAGTATTACCAGGTCGTCACCTGACCGTTATGTTGAGCTCGTGATCAAGTTGGTTTCTTGTGAACCACCCTTTCTCCAAGAATCTGTGTTGGATATCCCTGAGCTAGTTGGTTAAGCTAGACAACAACTTGGAGAGTTGGAAGATAAAAGCTTGCCTAACTTAGTTCATTTTCCAAAGGGATATTCTTGTGTAGTGTGTGTTGAAGAAAGATGATATCTTCATCGATTGGTCCCTGTGATCAGTTGCTGGACCTATTGTCTTATCAATCTTTTGATTTGAGTGTGGGCTATCGTCAAATCAAGTCAGAACCAACGATGTTCGTAATGTTGTCTTATTCGTGGTTGATCCCTCGAGCATACACCATTACATCTTTGGTCTGACCAATGCTATCACCGTGTTCACTTAACTATGGAATTCCTTTTAAAAGGAAACCTAGATGAATTGTTGTTGAGTCCATTGACAACATCCTTATCTCCTCCATGGTCTTGTTGGACAACAAGTTAGTGTTGGAAACTTTTGAAGCATTTTCTTCATGCTAGCTCATGAAGTATTTGTTTGATGAAAGGAGTGACTTCCTCGTATACACGTGCATTTGGTGAAAGTTGCCGCCGTGAATTTGAGGAAGTTAGTTTTGCTTCCTCTGGAATCATCCCAAGTCAGTCATGCATATGTGCGAAGTATTCTATGGTTTGGAGACTTGCAACCTTCATTCCATATGTGTTCCGAGCACACCAAGCCACTGATTGATTTGTTCAAGGAGAAGAAGTTTCTTCTTAAGAGCATGCCTTATGCAAGGACTTCAATATCCTCGATTATGGTTCCCCACCTGAACTTGGTAGTGTTTTATTATAAGACTACCATGTGGTCATGTTTGTCTGGGACAACGTGTTCACATGTTTGTAGCAGAACCAGCTCATGTTTTGGAGCTTGCTATCGTAGTTCATCTCCCGAGAATCCCGCAACGTCATCTCGTCGATTGTGTTGCAAACTTTCATTTTTCTTCCTAGACTCGATGAGCCTGGAATATCCTAACACCAACCAGAGCTGAATCTCAGGCAGATATGATGGTTTGGAACATTTCCCAAGAACTATAATATTGGTCTCGCGATAACCGATAAAGTGGATGTCATGGCCAACACACCCAGCCGGAAGACCTATTATTGTAGTATCTTGATTGAAGAAGTTGGCCACCCCCCCCCTAGGGATTTCGTAGGATTTACTCCCTAGTTGCCCCTATGGATTTTTATGTTCCCGAAGTCCGACCTTTTACTTGATGTTTTAGATATCAAACCATATCTATGAATGGGTTATACTAGCACATCAAGGAGAACATTAGAAGCGGAGTGCTAAATGTCTCTCGGTCGATCATCCAGATTTTATTTGCTTGGCCTCGCTAAGGTGAAATCTGAGAAAGTGTTATCCTCCTTCGCATCTGCATCGTCCATCGCTATTCATCATGGTAGTATGTTGTGTTGTCAGCACCCTTGACACGGATGTTGGTAAAACCTTGATGAATGTGGAAATGCTTAAGTTCTTGAGAGCACGCACAAGCGCTACGTCTTATCATCGGCACTAGCTGGGATTGCCCCAGATTTCCTCGGTTATGCTATAACCACTCCAACAGTGAATTCACTCTCTATTGTTGGGTTCTTCCCCAGTTACCAGAATCGTTCCCAGCATTTGCATTTTGTTCCCAGCTTGCACCACCAATGTCCCTTCCATTTCCGGTGATAAGTAAATTCATCCATTGCGTTGTCTTCAACAAGATAATCCACATCATCCAAGTCCGAGTATGCCATTCTACTGACCCCCTCCAAACGATCGCTCGAGAATTGCCTTAGGCTGGTTTAAAGAGTTTCAATGATCTTTGAATCAAAAGTAATTCTTTTTGCCACTTAAGGGGATATCTCTACAAGTCACCCTCCCTAAGGTGTATCGTTGTGGTTTCATGGCAACTCAACTCCTCGCTACGTTGACAATCGATTACCACCTTCTTAGGTGTGGGATCGTTGTCTACCTAGTGAACTCTCGTCATCTGTTCCACTCCATTTCTTCAAATCTGTACTTCGTCTCCCAGCTCAAGAGATGTTGCTATGTCTCATTCCGTGAGTTGTTCGATCTTCGAGAAGATCGACCCTTCTAGAGTCTCTTTCCCTCCAGGTCATGTTGGCAGGATTTCTCAGAGCAAGACGACAAGACAAAGATGGTGTTCGAATCAACGTTTCTATGAAGTGCACCCTGGATCGTGAAGATTATACTAGTCCGCGTTACCCTTCACCTTACCCTACGCTTGAATCTCGAGACGAGATTCTTGTTTAGTGGGGGTGAGTTGTCACATCCCTAGCTTCTGGCATTGCACTAGTACTAGCCTTTGGTGATGCATCATGTTTACTTTTACAGAAAGTTGAAATGGGGATTGTCCAAACCCTAGCATTTTAAGAATTCACCAGGTTCACCTAAAATATTTTCAGTCAATCCAAGTGGCTTTCAAAAATGTTCTTCATCTTTGGAAAAATGCTGGAAACAGTAACCAGAGATGATGCACATTTTTCCATGTCATTTTGGATCTTTGAACTAATATATATTGTATTTGAGTTGGAGCAAATATATGTTATATATATTTTTAATGCTTCAATAATTCTGATATTTTGTGAGGGGCTCTAGAATATTACTTTCAGTCCCTGCAAAAATTATTGGAAGAAATAAAAATGATTTAGTGTTTGAACTAAATCAAAACAGATTGAAACAAATAGAAAACAATGATTAAAGAAATAAAACAGAGCAAAAATAAAAAGGGAGACGGCCACCTGGGCCACTTACCTGCTTACCTGCCCGGCCCAGCTCCTCCCGCTGGCCCGGCCCACCACCGCAGCCTCCCTGTCGTCTTCCTCCCTGGACAGGAGGACGAGGGCGTGTGCCCGACGCTCGCCGGCACGCGCGCGCGCCACCTCCCCCCCTGCTGGCCACCTCCTGCTTCCCCGGACTCCCTCGATGCCCCGGACGAAGCCACGCAGCTGCCCCGCACCGCTCTCACTCTCCCTCGCCCTCCCCTTCTTCCCCTGCTCTCTCTCCCTCTCACCCGAGAACCACCGCCGCCACCGACGCCGATTGCCGCAGCCACCGTGCTCCTCTCGCCTCCCCGACGCCTCCCAGAGCTCCGCAAGTCCTCCCTCGTCCTCCTCGTCGTCTCACGCGACCAGAAGAGCCCCGGAACGCCGCCCCCGACGTTTTCCCCCTCGCCGGCCGCCGAGGATCTTCTCCGTCGAATTCGGCCACTCCGGCGCGCCCCCGAGCTCGCTGACCCTCCCTGCGCGATCCCTGTGAGCTCCACTCTGTTTCCCCTCCTCCATTTTGTTCGTTTCCGTGCCGTAGCACCCCGGCCACATTCCCGAGCGCCGTCGTCCGCCATGGACGCCGGGCATGGCACTGACGTGCTGCTGCGGCCAGTCCGACGAGCCTAGCGTGCTCCTAGCTGCCCCAGGAGTCCGCATAGCCCCTCAGCCAGCCCCTAGCGCCCCGAAACCTCGCTCCGCCCAAACCCGAGCTCCGGCAGCCGCTGCGGCCCCCACTCCGGCGAGCTCCGGCCACCCCCGCACCTCCCGATGGCCCCCCTAGATGCGCACGGGCACGGGCTACCCTCGGGTGCCCTTGGCTTGGCCCAAAACCCCTCGCAGCGCCACTCCGGCGAGCTCCCGCCGCAGTTTTGGTCGTCGCCGGCCGAACTCCGGCGAAGTCGACGTGGCTTAGTTAATTAGTCACTAACCCCCCCCACCTACTGACGCTGACAAGTGGGCCCCAGGGCTTAGTCAAAGCTAACCAGCCCGGGTCAACGCGGGATTAGTCCCTGTGTCACTGACGTGTGGACCCCACACGTCAGGTTTGACCTGGGGCGCTCGGTTGACCCTGCTGACGTCACTATTACGTCATGCTGACGCAGTATTTGTTTTGGAATTTAAATAAATCCTAAATGATTTATAAATTTCAGAAAATAGCTAAAACTTCCATAAATCATAGAAAATTAACCGTAACTCCAAATTAAATAAATTATATATGAAAAATTATCAGAAAAATTCAAGGAATCCATCTGTACCATTTTCATGCATGTTAGAACAACTTATAGTTACTGTTTAGCACAAATCAATTAAATGGCATTTGAATAATCACATATGGAGTTTGAATTTGAATCTTGGATTCAAACCAACTTCATTTAATCTGGTTTTAGGTGCATTAGCCCAAAACACATTCATATTGCCATGTCATAGCATGCATCATATTGTGCATTGCATTGATCGTGTTTTTCTGTATTTGCCGGTATTTGTCCCCTCTCGATAGACGTGATACCGATGATGTGATCGTTGACACTGATGAAGACTCAATGTTATCTTCAGAAGTGCCAGGCAAGCAAAACCCCCTTGTTCATTCCGATACAATCCTACTCTCTCGCTCCTGCTCTCTTTTACTGCATTAGGACAACATCGACTCATCTGTTACCTGCTGCGGTAGCTGAACCCCTTTATCCTTTGCATGACCTGTCATTCCACAGTAAATAGATGAAACCCACTAGCATGAGTAGGAGTTGTTTGAGCCCTGATGTGCCTACTCATTCATGTTTGTTTGTCATGCCTGCTACTTCTTAGAGTTGAGTCAGGTCTGATTCATCGGGGATGAATCAGAGGCGTGTGAACATGTCCTACTGTGTGAGAGCTAAGTGTGTGAACACGATTTGGTAAAGGTAGCGGTGAGAGGCCATGTAGGAGTACATGGTGGGTTGTCTCATTGCAGCCGTCCTCGGGAACTAAGTTCTGTGTTTGTGATCCATGATTCAGCTACTACCACGCATTGGGCCCGAAACCAATGGACCCTCTCGGCTTCTTGATCACCCTTGTCCTCTGTCCAGGAGTTGCAAGTAGTTTCTGGTGTTTGTAGTATGCTGGAGGCCGTGCGCAGCGCTGACCGTAGGGGTGGGCTGTGATGCGGTAGGCACGTGGCCGGGTAAACCGGGCGCCCGTTTGGTGTCACGGAACCCTGTTCACATCGTTTGGGGCTGTGAGCGAAACTCCGGCCGGATCTCCTCATGGATGGAACCCGAATAGGCGATAAACCTGGACTAGAGACTTAGGTGATTAGGTAGGTCGTGGCCGACACCCACGTTGGGCTTCCGCTTGAAGGTTGCCGAGTACATGTCGTGTAAACGACGGTAAGTGGTGAGAGCGTGTGTGAAGAAGTACACCCCTGCAGGGTTAATATGATCTATTCGAATAGCCGTGTCCGCGGAAAAGGACTTCTGGGTTGCTTATATCAGTTCATAGACAAGTGAAAGTGGATACTCTAAAATATGCAAGATAAGCGTGAGTGCTATGGATGGCGTTCTCGTAGGGAGACGGGAGCGGTTCCATAGTGGTGTATTGATATGGTGAATATGTGGACTCGTGTGCGCCACCTCAAAAGAGTCGCTTGCAGTCGTAGTTCAGGTTAGCCACCGAGTCAAAGCTGGCTTGCTGCAGTTAAACCCCACCATCCCTTTGTTGATAATGATGCATATGTAGATAGTCTAATGTAAGTCTTGCTGGGTACATTTGTACTCACGTTTGCCTATTTTATGTTTTTGCAGAGAGACTTCAGTCTCACTAGTAGTTCCGCTTGGACTTCGACGTTTAGCTTGATACCTCAGCTACGATCTTGTGCCTCGGCAGGATTGGTAGATAGTCAGGCTTCTCAGCCTTTTTCATTTATAGATGTCTGTACCCAGACATGATAGCTTCCGCTTGTGCTTTGATTTGTATGCTCTGAATGTTGGGTCATGAGACCCCTGTTTGTAATATCTCGCTCCTCGGAGCCTATTGAATAAGTACTTGTGTCGTAGAGTCATGTTGTGATGCTTCGTTGTTTTTGCACATATCGAGCATATTGTGTGTATGATTGAAATGCTTGGTATGTGTGGGATCTGACTATCTAGTTGTTTATCTTTAGTAGCCTCTCTTACCGGGAAATGTCTCCTAGTGTTACCGCTGAGCCATGGTAGTTTGCTACTGCTCTGGAACACTTAGGCTGGCCGGCATGTGTCCTTCTTCGTTCTTGTGTCTGTCCCTTCGGGGAAATGTCACGCATTGAGTACCGGAGTCCTGTTAGCCCGCTACAGCCCGGTTCACCGGAGTCCTGCTAGCCCAGTGCTACAGCCTGGTTTCACTCGCTGATGACCGACACGTTCGATGCTGGGTCATGGATGCCTGTCCCTGTAAGTCTGTGCCGCTTTGGGTTTACGACTAGCCATGTCAGCCCGGGCTCCTTATCATATGGATGCTAGCGACACTATCATATACGTGTGCCAAAAGGCGCAAACGGTCCCGGGCAAAGGTAAGGCGACACCCGTGGGAATACCGTGCGTGAGGCCACAAAGTGATATGAGGTGTTACATGCTAGATCGATGTGGCATTGAGTCGGGGTCCTGACACTCGGACAGCCAGACTATATCCCTTGGCCGGACTGTAGGACTATGAAGATACAAGATTGAAGACTTCGTCCCGTGTCCGGGTGGGACTCTCCTTTGCATGGAAGGCAAGCTTGGCAGTTCGGATATGTAGATCTCCTCCCTTGTAACCGACTCTGTGTAACCCTAGCCCCTTCCAGTGTCTATATAAACCGGAGGGTTTAGTCCGTAGGACAACAACAATCATACCATAGGCTAGCTTCTAGTGTTTAGCCTCTCCGATCTCGTGGTAGATCAACTCTTGTAATACTCATATCATCAAGATCAATCAAGCAGGAAGTAGGGTATTACCTCCATCGCGAGGGCCCGAACCTGGGTAAACATTGTGTCCCCCGCCTCCTGTTACCATCCGCCTTAGACGCATAGTTCGGAACCCCCTACCCGAGATCCGCCGGTTTTGACACTGACATTGGTGCTTTCATTGAGAGTTCCACTGTGTCGTCACCATAAGGCTTGATGGCTCCTTCGATCATCGGCAATGATGCGATCCAGGGTGAGGGTTTTCTCCCCGGACAGATCTTCGTATCCAGCGGCTTCGCACTGCGGGCCAACTCGCTTGGCCATCTGGAGCAGATCGAAGGCTACGCCCCTGGCCATCAGGTCAGGTTTGGAAGTTTGAACTATACTACCGACATCCGAGGAGACTTGATGTTCGACGGATCCGAGCCCGCGTCAGGTGCGCCGCACAGTCACGACGGGCATGACTTAGCTCTACCGCCAGACAGTGTTCGGGAGATCACACCTGTGGCGACTCCAACCCTTGATCTGGAGTAGATCGCGCCATCCGAGGACGGGTGGATGGACCCCGCCCCAGAGGCCGCACACTCAGCGGTGATAGAGCCGAATACTGACTTCACCTCCTACGAGACCTGTGTTGCCGGACCTTTGGATTCGTCCCCAGCCACGGTCTCCGAACCGCGTGTGTCCGTACCTATCAAATCTGATTGGGCGCCGATCACGGAGTTTTCCTCCACGGATATCTTTCAGCACTCGCCCTTGGGCGATGTGCTAAATTCATTAAGGTCTCTCTCTCCTTGTCAGGAGGCCCTTGGCCGAACTATGTTCGGCTCAAGTGGGAAGCGGACGACGAAGAAACTCGTTCCCCACCCACCACCCACTTAATAGCCATTGTCGACGACTTAACCGACATGCTTGATTTCGGCTCCGTAGACATCGACTGCATGGATGACGATGCCGGAGATGAACAGGAACCACCGCCCACAGGGCGCTGGACTGCCACTTCATCACATGATATATACATGGTGGATACACCCAAAGAAAATGATGACGAGGAACGGGAGGAAGCAGCAAAGGACAATTCCCTCGAGAAGCAACCAAAGCGACGGCGTAAGTGCCGCTCCAAATCCCACCCCGGCAAAAACAACGATAACATTGCAAGAAAGAGTAACACCCCGGTCGACCCCAAAGGAGACAACGACCACATGAACCCAGCGGTGGAGCAGGGTAAACTAGCGGATGGCGAACATAGTACGGAGAGGCTGTCCGGTCACGACGACCCCAAGGGTAAAACTCATCAACCTATCTCCGGAGACATGAATAGTCCAGATGGCGATGCACACCTCATCCCTGAAAGACACTTGGAATAAGAGAACCTTCATAAAAGGCTCATTGAAACCGTGCGGAGCCTGAAGAAGCAGAAGCAAAGGCTTAAGACCGCGCAGAATATGCTCAACAGCAGATGGAATAAAGTGCTTGACACGGAAGAAAAGTACGGCGGTAATTGCCACACAAAAAGCTATCCAAAGCGCAAGCTGTTGCCTGAATTCGACGACGAGGCCTTAGAGCCCACTCAGCCGGAAAATAAAACGGCTGATCAACCAGACCGGCCACCCCGTGGTCGTGACAGGGCGGCTAACAATGACGTACACAAGTCAGCACACGACCTACATGAGGACCTACACACAAAAGCCGTGTTGACCAGGTTCATTTACGGACCTAGGAAGCACGTTCCGGCACAGAATCATTGCCGCCCAAATGACTATACTGACAGAATAATAGTTCTGAATCAAAACTGAACACTACAACCGTCAGACACACCCAAATACAGGGGTGCCGCGCACCCCCTATGCTTCACCGACGAGGTATTGGACCACGAATTCCCAGAAGGATTCAAACCCGTGAACATAGAGTCATACGACGGAACAACAGACCCTGGGGTCTGGATTGAGGACTTTATCCTTCACATCCACATGGCTCATGGAGATGCTCTCCACGCCATCAAATACTTGCCCTTAAAGTTGAAAGGACCAGCTAGGCACTGGTTGAAAAGCCTCCCCGAAAACTCAATTGGAAGTTGGGAAGAGCTCGAGGACGCTTTCAGGGCTAATTTTCAAGGGACCTATGTCCGACCTCCAGATTCAGATGATTTAAGTCACATAATTCAACAACCCGGAGAGTCAGCCCGAAAGCTTTGGAATAGATTCCTCACTAAGAAGAATCAAATTGTTGATTGCCCGGACGCCGAAGCCTTAGCGGCTTTCAAACATAGTGTTCGGGACGAATGGCTTGCCAGACACCTCGGCCAGGAAAAACCAAGGACAATGGCAGCCCTAACAAGACTTATGACCCGCTTTTACGCGGGCGAGGATAGTTGGCTGGCCCGCAGCGGCACCAGCAACCCAAGCACATCCAAAGTCAGGGATGGCAATGGAAAACCACGACGCAATAAAAGCAAGCATCGAAGCAATGAAGACAGCCCAGACAACACAGTGGTAAATGCCGGATTCAGGGGCTCTCGACCCGGTCAACAGAAAAAGGCATTCAAAGGCAGCAGAGATGGACCGTCCAGCCTAAACAAGATTCTAGACAGATTATGTCAGATTCACAGGACCTCCAATAAACCTGCAAATCACACCAACAGAGAATGTCGGGTCTTTAAGCAGGCCGGCAAGCTAAACGCCGAACATAAGGGGGGGGGAGACACCAAGTGAAGACGAGGATGAGCCTCACCAACAAAACACTGGGGGACAGAAAAAATTCCCACCAGAAGTCAAAACAGTGAACATGATTCACCTAATGAAGAGGAGGAGCACACGCGCACTCCGAGATGTATACACTGTAGAGCCCTTTACCCCCAAGTTCAACCCTTGGTCGGCCTTCCCAATCACTTTTGACCGCAAGGATCACCCGACTAGTATCCGGCATGGAGGATCGGCTGGCTTGGTACTAGACCCAATAATTGACGGATACCATCTCACCCGAGTCCTTATGGACGGCGGTGGTAGTCTTAATCTGATATATCAAGACACAGTCCGCAAAATGGGGATAGACCCAACAAGATTCAACCAAAGCAATACTACCTTTAAAGGAGCAGTACAGGCCCAGAGGCCCACTGCACGGGCTCTATAGTACTAGAGGTTGTATTCGGTTCTCCCGACAACTTCCGAAGCGAAGAATTAACCTTCGACATCGCTCCATTCCGAAGCGGCTATCAAGCACTACTCGGAAGAACAACCTTCGCTCGTTTTAATGCAGTACCGCATTACGATTATCTTAAGATTAAGATGCCCGGTCCACGTGGCATCATCATAGTTAGCGGAAACTTAGAGCGTTCCTTACATGCGGAGGAATGTACAGCGGATTTCGCAGCCGAACACTAAACGACCCCTCCATCCAGAATAAATGATCGGTCGTCAAGACCGCGAACAGGGCTAGATGAGTCTGGTGCACCCCTCGTTGTAACAGTTCAGATAAACCCGAGATTGGGTCAATGGATATACCCCCATAGGTGGCCCTAGGGGCTTCCCGCATGTAAAAAGGACTATAGTTCGGTTTGACCTTACTTAGATTGAATTTCAATGGTCTATTAAGAATAACCAATTTTCCGCACATAGACTTTCACGTGGGTTTTTTCTCTCTTGTAGATGACAATCGTGCTACACCCTTCCAGGACATGGCACAACGGAGACACAGGCGCAGACGTGCAGCAGGGCCCCGCTCAAATGTTTCTTTTTAGATTAAGACCCTGTGTAAACCTTTCTCACTATCTCTTGTTGCTTCACGCCCTCCGGATACTTAGCACAACCGAGAGGGATGCTGACATTATTGGCATTTTCGCCATGTCAGACTGATGCACGTACCTGGAAATTCAGGGTTCATTATCAAGGGCTTTGCTCAGCCCAGTATATGTTGTAAAGTCCGAATACCTTAGGGAGTGTTCGGCGTCGCGAGTTTGGCCTTATATGCATCAGCTCCGAATCATGTCTTTGGTCAAATGTTGGGTTTGCCCGGCTCCCGTGTTTTGCTACCTTACGTCCCGCTCTATCGGCTAAGGTGGCACCGGGAGAACTATTGTGATTGTGCCCTGGTTCATCTGGATGAGCACCTTAGTAGAGAAAGCCGAAAACTGACTGTCATGATAAAGCGCGAGACTGGTCAACCACTCGAGGACTCAGTGGAATCTTCGCGATTCCTCCACATTAACGAAGGACCGGTTTCCCGGTCATGTATGTACGCGCACCATATTCGGATAAGCGCGGAAGTACCAGGGGCTATATAGTAGCCCCACTGTCAAAATATATGGCTAAGTGAAAGTGTTAAAGCAATATAGTCCGATTGCCTTGTTCGCCGCGCTATCACCTCCTTCATGGACCAAGACGTTGGATCAAGTGTGAATACGTGCTTTTCCAAACACCCCCGCATTATGTGCGTGGGGTCTGAAGCCGACGACTGCAAACTTTCAGGTTATATACTGTAACACCCACGATGCGGCTATACCTCCCACGTCTCGGGGCACGACTTAGAGTCATAGCCGCATGGTTGGTTTGTCGCAAGAGGGGAATCTTCACACATTCCCATGTACTGAATAAGAAAGGGATAAAGAGTTGGCTTACAATCGCCACTTCACTCAAAACATAAATATAGCATTACATCATCCAGATACAATCAAGGTCCGACTACGGAACCAAATAAAGAAAGACAACCCCTAATGCAAAAGATCCCCGATCGCCCCAACTGGGCTCCACTACTGATCGAAAGGAAACGAAACAACACGACAAACATGATCTTCATCGAGCTCCCACTTGAGCTCAGCTGCGTCATCTGCACTGGTATCAACGGCACCTGCAACTGGTTTTGGAAGTATCTGTGAGTCACGGGGACTCAGCAATCTCACACCCTCGCGATCAAGACTATTTAAGCTTATGGGTAGGAAAAGGTAGTGAGGTGGAGCTGCAGCAAGCACTATCATATATGGTGGCTAACTTACGCAAATGAGAGCGAGAAGAGAAGCAATGCAACGGTCGTGAACTAGAAGTGATCAAGAAGTGATCCTGAAACCACTTACGTTCAAGCATAACACAAGAACCGTGTTCACTTCCCGGACCCTGCCGAGAAGAGACGTCATGGCTACACATGCGGTTGATGCATTTTAATTAAGTTAAGTGTCAGGTTTTATACAACCGGATATTAACAAATTCTCATCTGCCCATAACCACGGGCACGGCTTTCGAAAGTTCAAACCCTGCAGGGGTGTACCAACTTAGCCCATCACAAGCTCTCATGGTCAACGAAGGATATTCCTTCTCCCAGGAAGACCCGATCAGACTCGGAATCCCGGTTACAAGACATTTCGATAATGGTAAAACAAGACCAGCAAGACGGCCCGATGCGCCAACATCCCGATAGGAGTTGCACATTTCTCGTTCTCAGGGCAACATCGGATGAGACATCCTACGAGTAAAACCAACCCTCAAGTTTCCCCAAGGTGGCCCCGCAGTCTACTCGGTTCGGATCAACACTTGGACAAGCACTGGCCCGGGGGGGGCTTAAATAAAGATGACCCTCGGGCTGGCCGACCCGAGGGAAGGGTAGGTGGTGGTGAGGCAAATGGTAAAACCAAGGTTGGGCCTTGCTGGAGGAGTTTTGTTCAAAACGAACTGTCAAGGGGTTTCCATTATAACCCAACCGCGTAAGGAATGCAAAATCAAGGAACATAACACCGGTATGACAGAAACTAGGGCGGCAAGAGTGGAACAAAACACCAGGCATAAGGCCGAGCCTTCCACCCTTTACCAAGTACTCCCTCCGTTCCTAAATATAGGGTGTATAGTTTTTGGCACGGAAATTAAAGAATGCACGTGGAGGGAAAATTTCACAAGTTTTGAGCGAGATTACACCTGACTAATTGGCATAAGAAAATAGAGGAGCTTGTCTAATATAAGGAAATGTAATCAAATCCCTAAAAAAAAATATCCAAACGAGTGGTGCAATGCAAGACACCTTATATTTTGGGTTTTTTCTCAAAAATCTATACACCTTATATCAAGGAACGGAGGGAGTATATAGGTGCATTAAAGTACACAAGATATAATAATGATATCCCAACAATAACCATGTTCCAACAAGGAACAAACTTCATCTTCACCTGCAACTAGCAACACTATAAGAGGGGCTGAGCAAAAGCGGTAACATAGCCAAACAACGGTTTGCTAGGACAAGGTGGGTTAAAGGCTGGACATGGCAACATGGGAGGCATGATATAGCAAGTGGTAGGTATTGCAACATAGCAAAAGATCGAGCAACTAGCAAGCAAACATAGAAGTGATTTCGAGGGTATGGTCATCTTGCATTAGATCACGCAAGGAAGATGAACGAGTCCATGAAGAAGACAAACGAATGTAGATGAACGGATCCTCACACACACGACGTTATCGGAACCAACCCGAAGAAGCAACATCGGAAAGAAGCAAACAACATAGTAAACAACCACCACATAAGCATGGCATGATGCACAACCAAGTATGATGCACAACCAAGTATGATGCATGTCCGGTTTAATGAAGCATGGCATGGCAAAGTGCAATAAACAACACTAGAAATTAAGTGGAGATCAATATGCAACGAGTTGCATATTGACGGAACACCACATTCAAGTTATTTAGTTTGATCTCGTTTATGTACCCAACAATATTAAATGTTGGTTAGCATGGCAAGGGGTGAAGCAAAATAAAACTACCTATCTAGGCAAGTTTAAATGAGGCCGGAACAACAAACAACAAGTCCGGAAACTCCTCATGTGCATATTTTAGGTTTGGTACTGTTCTGCCCTAAACATAATTTTAGAGTTGTTAAACATGCAAAGTGAAGCCATGATGATAATCTAGGCATTTTTCTACCCCATTTACATATAAAGTTTATTAAATTCCGAGTTACGGTTATTTAGTTATGAAATAAAGCATTTTAGCATGGCAAGGGCAAAAATTAAACAAACAACATTTTAAGCATTTTAAACATAGATGAAAATGGCAAATTATTAATCTACACAAAATCCTAAGCAAGTTTCATATATTAAGTTTTTACATGTGATGCTTGGTTTGTGAGTTAAAATATGCATGAAGCTCAAGGGTGTTTCTGCAAAACTGACATTCTCTCGGAAAATAGGGAAAATGTTCTATGTAAAAAAACACGATACGGGCCGGATCTGGTTGGCCCAACAGAGTACAGAAGGTTTGGGGTGGCTGCTCACATTGGCCATGGGCCGTTTGGTGGAGAAGAGAGGTCGGCAGGGCGTTGGGCCTTGCGTGAGATGCGGCCCAGGCGCGCAGGAGGCAGGCGGCCTAGAGCTGGGCTGGACCTTGGCAATCGAAGGCGGCCCAAGGCGCGGGAGTCCACGCGCGGCTGCAGTTAACGACGATGAGCGGCGCTCCTGCTGCTCGTCGAAGTGGAAGCCGAGGACGGCGCGATGGAATTGAGGCAGCGGCGACGCTGGAAGGTGCAGGGACGTCGAGGAATGGTAGAACGGGGCAGCACCAAGTGGATCTGGATGGTGGGGTCAAGGAGGACGACGGCGGCTCAGCTCCAGCGGCTCCGGTCGGTGGTGAGATCCATGGCGGCGGTTCCCTGTGACAATAGAGGGAGGGAGAGAGCTAGTGAGGGGAGGAAGGGAAAGGGAATGGAGAGAGAGAGGTCGGGCGGCAGCGTGACCTGGCTGAAGGTGGTCGCTGGCGGTGACTCCGGCGAGTCGGCGGGCGCGAGGGGAACGTGGTGAGGAAGAAGCGCTCGGGACCTCAGCGGCCAGATCGAGCGGGGGCGAGGGAGTGGCGGCCGGGAGGCAGGGACGAGCGCTGGGGCGTTGGGGAGCTTCCTGGGCCGTCGGATCCGCGATCTGGCGGTCCAAATCGAGTGGGAGGTGGCGGTTGGTGGAGTGGATCTGAAAACGAGGGCCGAAGGTGATTGGCTTGGTGGGGAACAGGAGGAGGAGACAGGAGGAGTTGCAGCGGCACTAGGAGGATCCCTAGAAATTAGGGATTCGTCCGCTGATTGCACTTCTATTTATAGGAAGTGGGTGTGGGTAGGGCTATCTCGTCCCTCCAATCATAATCGGACGATCTTGGATAATTAGGTTAGGGAGCCCCATTAACAAAACAAAGATGTTCTGTAGATGTTTGGGGATGATCCGGACCCAACGGTGACGACTGACCGGGTCGAGTCCGGGATAGCTTTCGGACGCGCGCGCGAGGAGGTCCAATGCACTGTGCAAAGAGGGGTAGGCATGGGCCTAGGTGGACTGTGGAGAGCGGGTTGGTCTGAGAGAAGAGGGGAGAGATGCAGCCCGGCACGATTTCCGAAGACCGAAAACGTCCAACGATAAGACCGGCTATACTGCCGCTATAGTTATCCGTTGGGGCATCAAACGGACTCCAAACGCGATGAAACTTGGCAGGCAGCCTACTGACAAAAAACAACACCGCACGCCAACTTTCATCCCATTCTGAGAACATTTTCTGTCCACTTATAAAATACTATTTCAGACGTGCCACGGGCGCGTGCAAGTGTGTCTAGGCTCAGAACGGACAACGGAAGGAACTGGGAGACCAGGACATATGCAAGTTTTGGAAAACATGATGATGCAATGCACATGATGACATGATAAGATGCAACACGCAAGCGAAAGACACTGCAACGACAACGAATAACTGGAAGACACCTGGCGCTTCGGTCTCTGGGCGTCACATATACTTACACAAACGGCCGCACAGGAGGCATCATAATACCTTCAGGCAATAAATACAGCCTGTATAATTCAAATAATATTATTTTTACAATGGGGATACATGTCACTCAAACATGACACTCTTCGAGCACTGAGCCTCTATTAAACGACCGCCTTCTAGGACTTCTTCTAAATAGTGCTCGGCCGAGACCTGGCCTACGGCCGGACCCCGGGTTGCAATAGCGGTGGCATCCATCTCCGCCCAGTATGTCTTAACACGGGCAAGAGCCATCCGCGCACCCTCTATGCACGCCGACCTCTTTACGGCATCGATATGCTGCACATCACCAAGGAATCATTGCACTAAACCAAAATAACTATTCGGCTTTGGTCCTTTCGGCCAAAGATGATCCACGACAGACCTCATGGCAAGCATGGACAACCTATGGAGCTCAGCCCACTCGACCATCTACTCATTTAACAGCAGCGGACGCGTCGGAGCACTGAACTGTGACCATAACAACTTCTCTACTTCGTGCTTCTTGATATTTGAAAAACACAGTCGCATCAGCAGCACTTATTGCCAAGTCCACATACGCGTCTGCAGCACTCCATAATCGATCCCGAGGGGCATACTTCGGATCTCCGAACTTCGTCCGCAACAAAAAGGGCTTCCCAGCCGTGATATCTCCGGCTTGACAGAGCTCCTCCTCCGCCGCTTTGATTTTAGAACGGGTTTACTCGGTTGCCTCCACGGCTCTCTTTAGGTCAGCCGCTCTCACTTGGCTTTCCTTTTCGAGAAGCTCATATAGGCCGGCGGCATCTTTCAGCTCAACAGCCATCTTGGCTATTTCATCTACGATCTTGCAATGAGCAGCCTTTAGGGCGGCCACATCACTTCTCCTAGCTTGGTCCTTGGCTCGGGAAAGTTCCACCCGAAGGGTCTCCACAGCGGCAGCTCCATCTGCAGTCAAAACGTATTATAGATACTGGCATCATGCTCCTCTTAATACTTGTTGACCACCCGAAAATACATACCATGTGCCTCGTCAAGCCGCTTGTTCACAAGCGCAATGTCAGCATCTGCCTCGTCTAGTTGCCGGCTTAGTCTGGCAAACTCAGCAGTCCGGCCAGCCACCGGACCGTCCGCTGCCTGCACATGAAAGCAGCGCGATCATTACCTGGGACTATGATCCTCTTTTTGCCTCCTCGAGACAGCAACCAGAGTCTCAGGGGCTACTATCTGTATAGAGCACACCTAGCGTGTGCGGTACCATCAAATTTTTTTGCGTACCTCAAAGCCTTTTAGCAGGCTCGTAAAAGCTTCATGCAACCCACTTTTGGCGGATGAGATCCTCTCAACCACCGTACCCATTAAAGTACGATGCTCCTCCGAGATAGCCGCTTGCTCCAAAAGACCCGTCAGTACGCCCGGTTGCGCACCGGACAACCTCGGACTCTTTCTGTTACTCCTCTTAGGAGCCGAATACTCCGTACTTCGGGTGGCCGAAGGGTTACCTTCTGGCCTTGGAGGATCAGGAGAAATCCTCCGTGATGACACCTCAGGGTCATCCTCCCTAGGAGGCGGGGAGATAAGGGGAGGCGTTTCGCTCTCCATCATCTCTGGAAGAAGATCCCCCGAATACGAACTCTGTCGGGAAGAGCTATGTTCCGGACTGCAAGACATACATCTCAGTTATTGTCCATGGAGATAAAGCAAAATATATTTACCAAAAGTACTTTTGTTCACTTATAGCTCGGTGGAGGGCCGATCCCCTTGCAGGCACTGTGCGGAAGGAATGCCCTCCAGGTCAAGGCCCTCTGGCGAGGGTTTCTTCTCTCGTTTGGAAACCCTTGTTTCCAAGTCTTCAGGAGCGGTCCTTTTCCTTCCTTGGGGAGAGGGAATTTCAGATTCTTCTCCCCGATTATCCTCCTTCATGGAGGTACTAATTCCCCCGGTTTGGATGAGTAATGCGTGAGTCTCGCTTTCGGCTTCTTCGTCTCTCTCTTTATCTTCCCCCGAGGGCACTTGATAAGGTGCGTACTCCAGCATCCTGGCTAGTATAGGATCCGGCGAGCCCTCGGGAAGAGGGGCCGAACACCTGATCATCTTTGCCCTTCTTGCCCAGTCCTGGCCAAGAGCAATTCTGTCAGAATTATGTTAGGACAAGTGAAAATACAGTGTGTTCGGTCGTGGAAATATTTACCTGGGTATCTGGACAATTACAGTTGAGACCCGCATCCTCGGTGGTGTCCGGACACTTTATTCGTGATTCAAAGAACAATCCATACATCTCTTCAAGCGTCACGCCGAAGAACTGCTGAATTGTTCGCGGCCCTTCCGGGTTGGACTCCCACATACGGAGAGATCGACGTTGCCATGGCAGGACCCGACGAACTAGCATAACTTGCATTACTTTGACGAGACCGACATCCCTCTTGAGGAGATCTCGGATGTGACTTTGCAATGTCGGCACGTCATTAACCGCCCCCCAGTCTAGCCCCTTGTTGACCCATGACGCCAGTTCTGGTGGGGGGCCAAACAGAAGGCGGGGGAAGCCACCCACTTAGTACTTCAGGGAGCTGTGATGTAAAACCACTCGCGCTACCATAAGTTGGATATCTCCGGGAAGGAACCCATTGGCCAAGGGGCATCGACGCCTTTGCTTATTGTGGCACCTCCGCATTCTGCGTGTCGCCCATCGATCATCTTCGGCTTCACATTGAAGGTCTTGAGCCATAAGCCGAAGTGTGGGGTGATGCGGAGGAAGGCCTCACATACAAAGATAAACAACAAGATGTGAAGGATGGAATCCGGAGCTAAATCATGGAAGTCGAGCCCATAATAGAACATGAGCCCCCTGACGAAGGGATCAAGACTAAAGCCTAGCCCTCGGAGGAAGTGGGAAACAAATATGACACTCTCGTTGGGTTCAGGAGTGGGGATGACCTGTCCTCGGGCAGGCAGCCTGTGCGAGATTTCGGCGGTCAGATACCTAGCCTCCCTTAGCTTCTTGATGTCCTCCTCTGTGACAGAGGAAGCCATCCACTGGCCCTGAAGGTTGGATCCAGACATGATTGAAGGTCCGAAGCGCTTCGCCTGATCCTTGGGTGTTGGAACTCGGGGTGGGGGAAGGGAGGGATTGAGCGCGATAAGAAAAGGGCTGGCTTTGGCCCCTTAATAAAGAGGGCGAATATCAAGCGCCCTCCGCGTGGCCGTTCGGAACTTGCCTAAATTTGAGGAGTCGTACTAATGAGCACGATTGGGTTACCCACACCCGTATTGATGAGAATCCCGCGATAAGGGGACACGATCTCTGCTTCGACAAGACGTGCTAATAAAACTGCCTCGCAACACGTGCAGTAGCTGGTTGAGAAAAACGGTTTGAATAATAACCGGGGGCGATGGCGTGATGTCATGTTATGAAAAGTTGTGAGAAGATTAGATTTGTGGAAATATTATACTCTCTACGGTGGTATGTGGAATTTGTTTTGCAGAGCCGAACACTATCCTTGTGTTCAAAATCATCTATGGAGTATTCGGAGGAGGAACCCGCCTTGCAATGCCGAAGACAATCTACGCGCCGGACTCATCGTCATTGAAGCCTGGTTCAGGGGCTACTGAGGGAGTCCTAGATTAGGGGGTCCTCGGATAGCCGGACTATATCCCTTGGCCGGACTGTAGGACTATGAAGATACAAGATTGAAGACTTCGTCCCGTGTCCGGGTGGGACTCTCCTTTGCGTGGAAGGCAAGCTTGGCAGTTCGGATATGTAGATATCCTCCCTTGTAACCGACTCTGTGTAACCCTAGCCCCTTCCGGTGTCTATATAAACCGGAGGGTTTAGTCCGTAGGACAACAACAATCATACCATAGGCTAGCTTCTATGGTTTAGCCTCTCCGATCTCATGGTAGATCAACTCTTGTAATACTCATATCATAAAGATCAATCTAGCAGGAAGTAGGGTATTACCTCCATCGCGAGGGCCCGAACCAGGGTAAACATTGTGTCCCTCGCCTCCTGTTACCATCTGCCTTAGACGCACAGTTCGGCACCCCCTACCTGAGATCCGCCGGTTTTGACACCGACACTGGGTCAATAGGTTAGTCCCAAAAAATAATATAAAGTTGCTATAAAATGATTTTAAAACATCCAAGAATGATAATATAACAACATGAATACATCATAAATTATAGATACGTTGGAGACGTATCAGATGGCTCTACTGAAACATTCGAGGCCACAAACAAATGATGTGCTTCCACTCAGACGGTCTCTGTCTTGTCCTTCTCTATGTGTCCGGCATCTGTCGACCAAACCTTGTACGAGGAGTGACCTCGCATCAAACCCAGGCTCTCTTGGGTCGACCGGAGCTCTCCGCTCATCACCATATGGGCGCCTGTCATCATACCGCCAGGGCGCGTACGATCAGCCCCTCGGAGGGGGCATAGGCACTCAATGGTGGTCATCACGGAGATATCAATGATCATACTGCCCGTGGCCTCGACCCAGGTACTGATCCTGGTGGTGACCATGATCTTCATGCCACCGAGGCAATCTTGGACTATGTGCCGACTGAACTGTGTCCGCAACCACAGATCTACCATGGATTCTATTGTGTGACTGAGAAACAGCCGAGTTTTGTTCACCCGCTACTCGGAGCAGCGCTCGAATCTGCATCAAACCTCTGCCAGCTTCTAAACAAGAGGGCTGAATTGATTCTGCGATACGTGCTGCAGCTGCAAGATTTTGGACCGGAGTGCAGTATACCTGGGGTTCAGGAGGAAACAATTGTCGTGGCCATCGACTGGATTCAGGGATCTGCCAACGAGCTTGTTCGTCGAGTGAATGTTGGAGATTTTCCAGACGCGCGGCTCACAAGGTGGCCAGACGCGCAGCCTCCAGGGCCCGAGCCTCAGAGGTCTCCCCAACGATGGGGGTCTGGAGCACCTCCACGTTGCGGCGATGCAGCTCTTCCCTCTGCTCCAAAGTGAGGGCTTTGGGATGATATTCGTCGTGATCGTGCGATGGGCCGCCACCGCCGCAACGAAATCTGGGCGGGCTGCGACGAGAGTCGACCATGAGGACTTCTGCCGCAAGGTCGCTACTTCCACACTTGGAAAGAGTGTCTACAAAACCGGTCGATAGATCGAATGGTCCATAGAGAGATTCGTCGGGCTCGATTGACACGACTTGAGGGTTGGTCGACTTGTGAGCCACCACATGGTTCACCCACCGCTCGAGCCGCGATCGACCAGATCACTTGCGACAGCGAACAATGGGGAGCGTGGATGCCGTGGGAGCCGACCGATACTGGGTCGACGGCTGCCGTAGAAGGATGTCGCGAGCGCATGCGCAAAAGTGCATCGCCCCGCGAACGGGGAGCGTCTCGACATTGAGAGGGCCTTCTTGGAGACCGGCGGAGTCGTCGGCAATGAAAACGAGTGCTTCGAGGCGGACCTCGTGGCCCAGAGATAAACCACCGCCGGAAACCATGTTGATGGAGATCGAAAAGATTGCAACCTCACCGGAAGTCGCTAAGACGCCGGCCCCATGATGGGCACCAACTGTCATGGGAGTGAGTCTGGCAGTAAGAATAGGGGGTACGTAGGAGGAGGCAAGGCCCTAGCTACGACAAGGTTGTACACACAAGTTTTATGAGTTCAGGCCCCTCTCGGAGGAGGTAATATCCCTACGTCTCAGTGCCTCGGAGGCTTGTCGACTGGATTATGCGTGAGAGTTACAGGGGGTGCGAACCCTTGTGCCAGAGGAGGGGGTGGCTTATATAGAGTGCACCGGACAATTCCAGCCCTCAGTTACACAGGGTTCAATGTGAGTTAAGGCAGGGGTCTTACTAGTAACACCTACTATAAATGACTATTAATGATCTTTATAACTACGGAGTGAACGCTGACCGTTGCCATACTGGGGTGACGGTTGGCCTTCTATGCTCCGAGTGATTCTTTTGTATGGTCGAGTGTAATGATCATGTCGAGTGGAATTGGGATATCCGAGTGGAACAACTGGTCGAGTGGATTACACTCAAAGGTGATTTCAGTCGGAATCTTCTGTTGGACTTTGAATGTCTTTGACTCTAGGGCAGTTCCTTGGGTAGGGCGTCTAGGTCAGGCCTATGACCCTATCCTAGGTACATGTCATCGTCACCGGTCGACTTACCTCACTAGTTATGTCTCTCCCTTTCTCGGACACATGATGATTGATCTTCCTATGTAGTTATGTCTGCTTACCACAACCATCTGGTCCCCCACATCATCCTTGCATACCTCCGACCCATCTCTCACATGCACGTGGATAGACAGGCAGACATCCCCTCTCTTATTGATATTGCACTCATACCCTCCGTTTGTCTAGCAGGCCTCTCCCACCATTTGTGAGATGCAACTCCACCACCAACCCTCTGACACTCTACCTTTGTCCTTCTCCCAACCTTATTCCTCTGCTACACATATGATGGATGCTGATCATTCTCCCTGAATACATAGCTAGGTCTCTCTCCTTATCTACACATATACTAGTTGATCTACCTCTATAGTTATGTCTCTGCCCCCCCCCCCCCCCCCCCCACACACACACACACACATTGATAGTCGAACGTTGTAGGTAGGTATCCATGCCACAGAGAAAACTGCACCTCTTCCCTCTCACATTCTAGTAGGCCAGCCGCCCTGTATCTTTGACGTGGGCAAACACAAATTCGATGGCACTCTTTATCGAACGCGCACCCACACACTTCATCCCTGTTTTCGATTCTATCAATATTTCACGCTGATGATCCCTCCACTCTCTTCTCATGGATCGCTCCCTCAATATATCATATATCCATGACTCTGTTTCACACACATTGCATATGTTACATTTTTGTTTGAGATATCATCGACACATTGCCTCTGTTTCGCACAAACCATCTCTCTCACACCCACCCACGTACGTACCTACACCTAAAGAAGAGGTGCACACACGACGCATGTACTCAGTTCTCGTTCCCAGCCACACCCACGTGGGTACGCGGTGGAGTTCATTTCTATACGAAAAGGCAGCCCAAGTGATAATTTGACGTGTGTACCAGTTGTTTACTCGAAGGGGCACTACTGTAGGATGCTGCAAATGCGACACTACGATCAGAGACCCTTTGACGAAACTGTGTGCAATGCATTAATCACAAACGAGGATGTAAAAAACCGTCAAAAAGGTGCAAAACATTTGCGATGGAGGATGGACCAAACACGGTTCATATTTTAGTTGCGTGTGCGATGATGGGCACATGGTTAACCTGTTCGAACTGTCTGTGATGAGGCAGAACAACAGAAACGAGCAGCCATATCAATGTGTGTGCGATATACAACATATAGTTCGCTCCGATGAACCGTTTGCTAATAGGGAGTGCAACATAAACGGTTAGCCAGATCAAGGTGTGTGTGATATAGGGCATACGGTTCACTCGGACGAACTGTTTTCGATTAGCGAACGCAACAGAAACGGTTCAACTTAACAAGATGTGTGTGATACGTGCAAACAGCCGACTCGGATGAACTGTTTGCGATAAGAATTTACAACACGGACGGTTAATACAGTTAGTTCATGTGTGATTTTGTGTGAACAAAAAACTTTGAAAAATGCAAAGTAGTTGCTTGTGGTGGCTAGGAGTATCGCACATGATGCGTCTGCGAGTACTCGTGTGTGATGATTAGTAAGTTACACATGCATTTCCTTATGTTAACACTTGTGTGATAAATAACACGTGGCAACTACGTCGTCAACCTTCTACCATCAATAAATTTTGACCTTGTTTCTCGTCACATTGCAGATTACAACACAATACGTAATTGCAAATCTGTTCACACCTATCAAACTAATACGTGGTCACACTTAGCACCGGACTATAAAAACTACCCACTCAAAATTACTTCACAGTTCCTCTCCTCATCACCCACAAAACTGGTTTTTTCTGTCAAGTCGTTCTGCCATGACCGGTAGGAGGAGTTTAGGGTGGACATATAACCAGGCAACAAAGACCAAGGCCACGGAAGCACTAGAGAGGTCTCGCTGCAAAGCCGCAGCCGCAGTAGAGATGTCCCGCCGCGCCGCGAATCCCTCGAACGAGCTCTCACGAGCATGCGAGGGCTCTCACAAGCGCATTCGCAGTGTCGGCCATCGCGACAGTCGGTGTTCCAGAAGTCCTTCGCCGCCGACGACGACATTCTCGCTAGCGTCACTATGCAGCAGGAGCTGGTCGACGGCTTGATGAAGCTGCTCAAGATCAGTGATGCCTCGGTTGACAAGGCGACCGGCCTCGTCGAGCAAATCATGGGTGACAATGCGAAGCTCCTCAAGTTGTTCGCCGAGAAGGAGGAGGAGGCCGCTGGCTGGAAGATGCTGCATGAGCAGAGCAGCGCCTCGGAGATGATGCTAAAAGCGGTCATCGAGGAACTGATGGGTGCCTTGAGGAAGCTCCGGATCGAGCACGAGCAGGAGGTGGAGGAATCTGTGGCTGCTTTCAAGGAAAGTCGTGAGGAATTAAAGAAGGAGCTGGAGGATTTCGCCACCCGGTGATCCATCGACGAGTAGAGACAGTACCGACCCAGATTGTTGTCTGCAATTCCCTTCTTCTCTTGCCCCGTGTCTTCCGGGCTTTGTCGCATGTGGCATTTTAAATTATCCGGAATATGTAAGACAATTATTATCTGTGCCATTGTAAATTTTTCGTTGTATTATCCATTTCCATTTTATTTGTGGTTGTATTATCCATTGCCCTATGTGGCAATTTATATTAGGGCGGAATACGAGTTGAAAACACGAACAAAGCAAATGCTGCCATGGGATCACAAGAAAACACCCTCTGTACAGGTGCTTTAATTAACCCATTAATGGAGAAGTTGTGTGCGAGGCGGGCGGCGGCTGGTGCATGGAGGTCAAAGAGCTCGCTTCCCGGTGAGCATGGGTGGCCTTGCTACTCTAATGTGTCTCGTCGAGCCTGCAAGGTGGACAAGCTGCATGCATCCCGTCGAGCCTGCTGATACGTCTCCAACGTATCTACTTTTCCAAACACTTTTGCCCTTGTTTTGGACTCTAACTTGCATGATTTGAACGGAACTAACCCGGACGGACGTTGTTTTCAACATAATTGCCATGGTGTTATTTTTGTGTAGAAATAAAAGTTCTTGGAATGACCTGAAAATCAACGGAGATTTTTTTGGAATATATAAAAAATACCTGCCTCGTGGGCCCCCTGGTGCTCCACCGACCTCAACTCCAACTCCATATATTCACGTTCGGGGAGAAAAAAATAAGAGAGAAGGATTCATCGTGTTTTACGATACGGAGCCGCCGCCAAGCCCTAATCTCTCTCAAGAGGGCTGATCTGGAGTCCGTTCGGGGCTCCGGAGAGGGGAATCCATCATCGTCGTCATCATCAACCTTCCTCCATCACCAATTTCATGATGCTCACCGCCGTGCGTGAGTAATTCCATCATAGGCTTGCTGGACGATGATGGGTTGGATGAGATTTATCATGTAATCGAGTTAGTTTTGTTAGGGTTTGATCCCTAGTATCCATTATGTTCTGAGACTGATGTTGCTATGACTTTGCTATGCTTAATGCTTGTCACTAGGGCCCGAGTGCCATGATTTCAGATCTGAACCTATTATATTTTCATGAATATATGAGAGTTCTTGACCCTATCTTGCAAGTCTATAGTCACCTATTATGTGTTATGATCTGTTAACCCCGAAGTGACAATAATCTGGATACTTACCGGTGATGACCGTAGTTTGAGGAGTTCATGTATTCACTATGTGTTAATGCTTTGGTCCTGTAATCTATTAAAAGGAGGCCTTAATATCCCTTAGTTTCCAATAGGACCCTGCTGCCACGGGAGGGTAGGACAAAAGATGTCATGCAAGTTCTTTTCGATAAACATGTATGACTATATTCGGAATACATGCCTGCATTACATTGATGAACTGGAGCTAGTTCTGTGTCAACCTATGTTATAACTATTGCATGAGGAATCACATCCGTCATAATTATCCATCACTTGTCCATTGCCTACGAGCTTTTCATATATTGATCTTCGCCTATTTACTTTTCCATTGCTACTGTTACAATCACTATAAAACCAAAACTGCTACCGTTACTTTTGCCACCGTTACCGCTACTATCATATTACTTTGTTACTAAATACTTTGCTGCAGATATTAAGTTTCTAGGTGTGGTTGAATTGACAACTCAGCTGCTAATACTTGAGAATATTCTTTGGCTCCCCTTGTGTCGAATCAATAAATTTGGGTTGAATACTCTACCCTCGAAAACTATTGAGATCCCGTATACTTGTGGGTTATCAAGACTATTTTCTGGCGCCGTTGCCGGGGAGCATAGCTCTATTCTTTTAGTCACTTCATATTTATATATGTTGATCACTATGAAGAACTTGAAAGATAAAAGAACCAAGATTTTTCCCTCAACTACGAGGGGAGGTAAGGAACTGCCATCTAGCTCTACACTTGATTCACCTTCTGTTTTGAGTAAACTTGTGACACCTACTCCTGCTATTCATTCTGATATGTCGCATGTTATTGATGATGCCACTTCTGCTTTGCATGATACTTATGATGAAACTACTTCTATGCTTGATAATACCGTGCCACTAGGTGAATTTCTTGATGAACAACTTGCTAGGGTTAGAGAGAATGAAATTATTGAAACTGATAATATTGATGAAAGTGATGATGAAGATTCTCCCCATAGATATGAATTGCCTGTTGTGCCTGGGGGTTATGTTATGATGAAGAAACTACTAGAGACTTCTTAGCTTGGAATGATAGATCTGATCTTAAGAAATTATCAGCTAAGCTTAAAGAAAAGTCTTTGAATGCTAGAATGAAATATGACCCTGCTTTTGCTACTTCACCTATCTTTATTACTGATAAGGACTATGATTTCTCTATCGATCCTAAGTTAATTACTTTGGTTGAATTTGATCCTTTTTATGGCTATGAATCTGAAACTGCTGTGGCACATCTTACTAAATTAAATGACATAGCCACCCTGTTCACTAATTATGAGAAAACTCTCTATTACTTTATCCTTAAGTTGTTTTCGTTCTCATTAAAGGGTGATGCTAAAACATGGTTTAATTCTCTTGATCCTGGTTGTGTGCGTAGTCCCCAGGATATGATTTATTACTTCTCTGCTAAATATTTCCCCACTCATAAGAAACAAGCTGCCTTAAGGGAAATATATAATTTTGTGCAAATTGAAGAAGAGAGTCTCCCACAATCTTGGGGGAGGCTTCTCCAATTACTTAATGCTTTGCCTGATCATCTTCTCAAGAAAAATGAAATACTTGATATCTTTTATAATGGACTAACCGATGCTTCAAGAGACCACCTGGATAGTTGTGTTGGTTGTGTTTTCAGGGAAAGAACTGTTGATCAAGGTGAATTGCTATTGAGTAATATGTTGAGTAATGAAAATGATTGGACACTTCCTGAACCAACTCCCAAGCCAACTCCGAAGAAAAGAGGTATTCTATTTCTCAGTCCTGAAGATATGCAAGAGGCAAAGAAATCTATGAAAGAAAAGGTATTAAAGCTGAAGATGTTAAGAATTTACCACCTATTGAAGAAATACATGGTCTTGATAACCCGACACAGGTAGTAAAGGTAAATTCTCTCTATAGATTTGATAAATGTGAAATCCCATCTACTAAGTTTGCTAGCCAATGCTTGGATGAGTTTGATGATTTTATGGTTAAGCAAGAAGACTTCAATGCTTATGTTGGTAGACAATTGAAACGCAAAGCTGATATGCTTGAACACTTGAGTGATTATATGTCTAGAGTTAAAGGTGAACTTAAACTTATTAGTAAACATGCTTCTATGGTTACTACTCAAGTAGAACAAGTACTTAAGGCTCAGAATGATTTGCTCAATGAATTAAATAAGAAGAAAAATGATAATGTTGTTAGAGTTATGACTAGAGGGGGTAAAATGACTTAGGAACCATTATATCCCGAGGGCCACCCTAAGAGAATTGAGCAAGATTCTCAGAGAACTAATGTTGATGCACCTAGTTCTTCTAAGAAGAAGAGGAGGAAAAATGATAGGACTTTGCATGCTTCTAGTGAACCTGTTGTTGACACACCTGAGAATCCCAATGATATTTCTATTTCTAATGCTGAAACACAATCTAGTAATGAACATGAACCTAGTGATAATGTTAATGATGATGTTCATGTTGATGCTCAACCTAGCAATAAAAATGATGTAGAGATTGAACCTGTTGTTGATCTTGATAACCACTATCAAAGAATCAACGTTATGATAAGAGAGACTTTGTTGCTAGGAAGCACGGTAAAGAAAGAGAACCATGGGTTCAGAAACCCATGCCTTTTCCTCCTAAACCATACAAGAAAAAGGATGATGAGGATTTTGAGCAGTTTGCTGAAATGATTAGACCAATCTTTTTGCGCATGCGTTTGACCGATATGCTTAAAATGAACCCTTATGCTAAATACATGAAGGATATTATTACTAATAAAAGAAAGATACCAGAAGCTGAAATTTCCACCATGCTTGCTAATTACACTTTTAAGGGTGGAATACCAAAGAAACTTGGAGATCTAGGAGTACCAACTATACCATGCTCCATTAAAAGAAACTATGTTAAAACTGCTTCATGTGATCTTGGAGCCGGTGTCAGTGTTATGCCTCTCTCTTTATATCATAGACTTGATTTGAATAAGTTGACACCTACTGAAATATCTTTGTAAATGGCTGATAAATCAACTGCTATACATGTTGGTATTTGTGAGGATGTACCTGTTGTGGTTGGAAACGTTACTATTTTAACGGACTTTGTTATTCTAGATATTCCCGAGGATGATAGTATGTCTATGATTCTTGGTAGACCCTTTTTGAATACTGCAGGGGCTGTTATTGATTACGACAAAGGAAATGTCACTTTTCATGTTAATGGTAATGAGCATATGATACACTTTCCGAGGAATCAACCTCAAGTACACAGTATCAATTCTATTGGAAAATTTTGAACAATTACTATTGGAGGTTTTGAATTTCCTCTTCCTACTGTCAAGAAGAAATATGATATTCTTATTGTTAGGGATGTGCATATCCCTGTTGAGGTAACCTAGTGTGTTCAAAATTTCTCCGGTTTCAGGCGATTCGGAATGAGTTTGTTAACAAGACTTGATCAACCTTGTTAGTGGATTCCTTTTGATGAGCATGAGATGTATGAAGTTAGAAAGAACAACTTTCTGTACCCTCTTTTTACTTTCTATTATTTATATTAAATAAAGTAAAATTAGTATTTTCTGTCTATTTTCTGAATTATCCTTCCAGTAAATAAATACCCCGAAAATAAAAGTTCTCCAAATTCCCTGAAAATGAAATATGATTTTTCAGGATTTTTAAGAATTATTGGCACTGAGAACACACCAGGGGGACCCACCATGTGCCCACGAGGGTGGAGGGCGCGCCCCTGCCTCGTGGACCCCACGTGGGTCCCCTCCACTTATTCTTGCACCCACACACTTCGTCTTCCTCCAGAAAAAATCATCCACCAGCTCAAACCCGTGTTCTAGCTCATCTTGCTACCATTTTCGATCTCCTTGCTCAAAGCTCCATTCACAAAACTGCTTTGGGGGATTGTTCTTCGGTATGTGACTCCTCCAATGGTCCAATTAGTTTTTGTTATAGTGCTTTATGTATTGCAAATTTTTGCTGCTTAGGTGACCCTGTTCTTGAGCTTGCATGTCAAATTTATGTGGTCAAAAGTAGTTTTCATGCATGATATGGCCTCTAGGGACTTGTAGGAGTAGTTGCTATCAATTTTTTTGAGTTTGGTTCACTTTTATTTTGAGTAACTAAAAATTTCAAAAAATTTCAGAAAAAGATGAAGAGATTTTGAGAGGCTCATCGACCCGAAGCTCAAACAATAAGCAAAGTGAAGAGAATAAGAAGCCCAAGTATAATCTCCCTCGTACTACGGAGGTTCGGCCGTGTGAATGGCCTTGTGATGAGTTCTTGAGAGAAGCCGGCATTTATGAAGATTTTTATTATTTGGCTGAGAATGCAGGCCTCACCGACTTCCTCCACGACCAGCGCGAACAGTATCTCTTACTCACCAATATTTTTGTGCAAAATTTTCATTTCCATGCTAGGAGATCACCACCTTCGGTGGAATTTTATTTATGTGATGAGCATAAGGAGATGTCACTTTATGATTTTTGCCGGGTTTGTAGGATACCCTTTGAGGGCAGCATAGAGGAACCACATCGTAATGATGTGGAGGGATTTATTGATATGATTGTTGTAGGGGAAACGAGGAAAGTTTCTGATGCAAGAATCACTAGCATACACTTTCCTGTTCTATGTTACCTCGTTGTTCAAACATTGGGGTGCGCGCGGAGATCTCTCCCCTACCGGTCTACGTCTGATCCTCTTGTGCGAACTAAGATGAAAATGATGAACAACACAAGAGACACGATGTTTATACTGGTTCGGGCCACCGGTGGGGTGTAATACCCTACTCCATTGTGTGGTGTGGTGGATTGCCTCTGGGGCTGATGATGAATAGTACACGGGAAGAACAGCCTCGTGAGGGGTGTTCTTGAGCTGATGCGGTGTGTTCTACTTAGTCTCTACTGGGTTTCCTCTCTCTCTCTGCTAGGGTTCTACCAGCTCTCTAGCCGTCTCTTCTCGACGTCTCAAGGTTTTCTAGATGTCTCTACTCTGTGGTGGCTAGCTCTATTTATAGAGGCCTTGGGCCTCTCCCCGAATATTTGAGCAGGAAGGGCGCCAACAATTGGCCATTTTGAAGGGGAACATATAGTACAAGTTATCCTGACCAAAGGTGGTCTTTGGCTGCCAAAAGTACTGGTGATGACGCCGTCTTGGGCTCCACGGTGACCTCCGTCCGGCCGTCCGGCTGGTCTTGGTCTCGTTGCACCGGAATGGTAACCTTTGCCTGATACCTTGGCCTGTGCTTGCCCCCTTTGCACCAAAGGGGAAACAAGGACACTGCACAGGCCGGCGCCCGCCTGGTCTCGATCGTCATGGCTTGTGTCACGGGCTCCCCGCGAGGTACCCCTGCCTTAATCTCTCCGCTTCCTCGCGAGCCTGCCTGATGAGGCTGCCTCTGAGGAAGCTTCCTGTCGTTCGCCCCGCGAGGCTTGGCCCCTCGCGAGGGTCTTGAGCTTGGGCTGATGAAGATGGGCCGCGCTGGACCCCCATTCCCAAAACGCCGACAGTAGCCCCCGGGACCAAGGCGCGCAGGGGCTTGGCTTAGCAGAGAAGCGAAGGGGCAAGCACGAAGCGCCGCGGGCCCTAACAGCCTGCAGCCTTGGGCACCGCGTGGCGGTTGATTGGACGTGGGTGTCTGCGCTTCCCACGATGCCTCGGCAACTGCACGACCCGACAAGTCCCTGCATGCAGAGATATGGGTCATGATTACCTGAGGTCATGGTGCCCGGTGGTTGGCCTCCCCGGCTATAAGTACGGGGCTGCGTGAGCCCCGCCAGTTCACCCCTTTCTGTTACTCCTCCTCTTCTTCTTCCTCATCCTTGCTTCCTCTTGCACCAATGGCACCGATCCGCCGTTTTTTAGCTGAGGAGAAGGGAAAGGCCCCCAGAGAGGGTCCTGACCCCCTCTCCCCGAAGAAGCGGCCAATCCTCTGTCACCGGGGCGAGGGCGCCTGGCAGGAGGTGTCGAGGCCGTGGTACGAGCGGTCGCCGCCTGGGTTTCCGCTGCCCTTGTACGCCCGCGTCATAGGCCCCAGGGGGAGGGCACCGAGCAACACCGACAGCATCGCCGTCGACGCCGGCGAGTCACAGTGGTGCGCGTCGTCCCCCCTAGAGTCCACGCGGAGCGCTCCTCTCGCGAGCTTGTGCTCCACGCCGCCATGCCTCCAATTTCGTGGATCCGCCTTCCTCCCTCCTTCGCCTTCGAGATGACACCGAGCAGGGCCCTGGAGCTCTGGCTACAGCACGCCGATTGTGGCACCCCTGCAACCGGAGCGGAGGTCGCGGTCGTCGCTCCGGGCAAGGTCTTCATAACCCGAGGCTGGGGTGAGATTGCCCGGGTCTGTCACGCGGACGGCGCCTTGGTGATCCATCTTGAATACGACGGCGCCTCCTTGATGTTCTTCAATGTCTTCGATGCAGAAGGATGCCAGCTGGAATGCTACCCTAAGGGAAGCGGCAGGGGTGACGAACTGGCGAGGACCAGCACCGCCCGTTGGTCCTCCTGCAGCTCCTCAGGCAGCAGTGGAGGGACTAGAGGCTTCAGCGGCTCCCCCGAACTCCTCGCGACCCCGGAGACGAGCGACGACAGCTACGAGCCTCCGAGCTCGCGCCGCGCTCGGAGTGGGGCAGCTGCATTGGGCCGCCGACACCACTGATCTGGATGGGATTTGCGCCGTCACTGGGCAGCCCACTGTTGATGATGGCGTCGCTTGGGGAGGTGCTAGCAAGTAGCATCCCTTAGGGTTAGCATCTTTTGTTCCCTACGAGGAATTAAAGCAACACCCCGCGGGGGTATGTAAGGCGTCTGCCATGCCTTTTGTAAATACTATATCCTTAATATCAATTGGCGTGAGGTGTCCGTTCTGTTCCGGCTAAGCTCCCCCTTTCTATCCTCACAAGGACTTGGCGCTCTACGCTGATAGGTCCCAATCCCTAGGCAAGCTTCAGCCGTCGCTGGTATGCCAGGTCGCGATGTTGTGGTCAAGGCCAGGAGGTGAGCGGCCCGAGGTCCGGTAAGAGCCCCCGAGTCGCGATGCTCGGGAGGTCCCCTTTAGCGATCAAGCAATCCTTGCTGGGCGAGAAAGGAAGGTAGCGTCACCGTGACAGAGTTGCACTGGGCGGGGATATAGCGCTGCGTTGGTCTAGCTCTTGCGAGGGCGCGACTTATCTTGTGCGTCTGACGTAGTTCCTCGGAGAGGCGCCCACCCCAAGAGGCGGTGGCCGAGGTACTGCTGGGTTAGGCCCTCGCGAGCTTCTTCCCACTCCCCCGCACTTTCCTTAACGCTCTACGTCCTCAGGTCCCGGCCCTCGAGCGAGCTCAGCCGCCGCTGATATGACAAGTCGCGATGCCGTGGGTCAAGGCCAGGGGGTGAGGGCTAGAGAGCCAGTAGGAGCCCATGAGTCGCGATGCTCAGGTACCCCCCTTTTAACGTGCAAGAGGTCCGTGCCAGAGAGAGGGAGAGGCAGCTCGCGACGTCCCCAGCGTTGCTCCTGGAGTAGGTCCTACACACCAATCATGAAGAGAAACAAGACCTGTTGTTACGGTCGCCGGCCAACCTATGGTCACTCCAAGGGAGCGGTCAGTGCACTGAGGGCCTGGTGAGGTGGCGCCGTGCGGGGCTGCCGCGGCCAGAGCTCGACCACTCAGGTTTATCAACGCTGCAGGGATGGACCCGTGCGCACGCGCCGTGCCAGAGCGAGCAGCTCTTCAAGTAGGCATCGATCGAGCAGGTGATTAGGTCAGGTATGTTAAGCACATAGGAGGAAATCCAATTTCAAGCAAGCGCAGGTAAAAGCAACCGCCGCCGGGTCGGGCCCGAGCGACGTGGGGATGATGCAGCCCGAGGGGCACCCCCAACAAGGTAAATAAAGAGCATAACCAAAATGGAAACATGCCACGGGGATGGACCCATGCGGCCTGGGAACGGTGCAGCCCTGTGGGCGCTCCCAGCTGAAAGTAGAACTCTGAAAGATGTCACCTGGTGCTTTTGAAGATGAAGTGATGCTGAGGAAGTGAGCGATGCACGGTGAAGACGTCGGCCCTCATGAGCCCCTAGGCCCAGGGGCCTCGGGAGGCTCTGGTGGCACGTGCAGGTCTTCGGGGACCATCGCCACCTCCGCCAGGACCGCACGATGCCTGACCTCCTGAGCCTCCAGAATGCTCCTCAACAGGCGCTGATGTGCGGCGACCGCGCTCGGCAGGCCGAAAGGCATGCGAACGTAGCTGTGAGGTGGTCCCTCGCAGCGCCCTACGGCCGAAGGCCATAGGCGCTCCTGGGACGCAGCTCGGTTGAGCCCTGGTACGTCGACGCAGACGTGCAATCCTCCATCCTCGCCTGGATGTGGGGCCACGGCAGGTAAGCGGTGGCTGCCACGCATGACTCTGGACTCTTGTAGCTCATGGGTGTTCCTTGCGATGAACTCCTGAGGGTTTGGTCTCCTTTGACTTGTACCTTCCTGAGGGAAGCATGCTTGAAAGCACCCCTCCAAGTGGTGCCTGAGCGCCTCCCCCGTGACCTTGGCAAGGTCGACGGCCCTCCAAGAGAGAGCCCCCGAGCCCTGCCTGAGGAGGGCGCCGGGCGCGCCTTCCTATGCGTGAGAGGGTGGCGCTCCCTGATCGGGCGCGAATCCTAACGCAATACCTCTGGAGGGGCCTACCTCCTTGTGGCTCGGGCCAGGTGAGGTCTTCTTCTTCTTGAGGGTCGCCTCGGGAGGCCTCCCGCTCCTGCGATCTAGGTCTTCGATTGCTGCGGCTTGGAACGCACGCTCAAGCGAGCACACTGCGTCCCTTTCTTCACAGGATACGGTGATGACTCCACCGCTTCCTGGCATCTTGAGGACATTCTAACCATGGTGAGTCACTGCCATAAACTTGGCTAGGGCTGGGTACCCGAGGATGGCGTTGTACGGCAGGCGGATGTGAGCGACGTCGAAGTCGATGAGCTCGGTGCGGTAGTTGTTGCGTTGCCCGAAGGTGAACAAAAGGCGAACCTGCCCAATTGGAACAGTGGAACCATCGGTGACTCTTGAGAAAGGCTTGGTCGGCTGAAGCTGGTCGTACGGCACTTGGAGATTGTCGAATGTCTCGACGGACAGGATGTTGAGTCCTGCCCCGCCATCGATGAGGGTCCTGGTGACCTGCACGTTCCTGATGACTGGGGAGCAAAGCATCGGGAGGATTCCAGTCGTTGCCGCACACTTGAGATGGTCTGCGGAACTGAATGTGATCGCGCACGTAGACCACCTGAGAGGGCGCGTAGCCTCAAGCTTGGGAAGGACTGCATTCACCTCGCGAGCAAACTGCTTGAAGATGCGCTGTGAGGCTGGGGCCTGGGCGCCACCCAAGATGCAAGCAATTGCACGCGGCTCTTGGAAGCCCCCAGCCCCATCGTCTTGGTGTTGGTCTTCGTTCCTCCTTGGTGGAGGCGGCAGAGGAGGGAGACCTGCGTTGCCGTGTGGGTGGCCCTCACGAGGCTGGTCCCTCCAGCCTCCCTCGCGAGGGCAGTCACGCCACCCCTGGCGAAGGCCACGGTCTTCCCATCGTCCGCCACCTCTTCCTCCTCCTCTGCCATAGCCCTTGTCGTTGCACTCTGGGCGTCGGCCAATTTGCCCATCTCGCACGGCTCTGAGCTCTTGACATTCGTTGGTGTTGTGGGTGTGGAGGTCATGGTACACGCAGTACCGTCCGCCCTTGGATGACTCAGGATGATCCCTGCCTCGCTTGGTGTCCGGTTCCGCTGCTAGCACAGCAGGCCCCTTGCGGTTCACGTCTTTGGCCTTGAGCTTCTTTTCTTCCGGGTCGGCTGCCGGGAGCTCGAGGAGGGAGAGACGCCCTTCCTCAGCCCTGGCGCACTTCGTCGCCAAGTTGAACAGCTCCAGGGATGTGCACAGGTCTTCATGGATTGCTAGCTCTTCCTTCATCTTGACGTCGCGCACGCCGTCGGAGAAGGCTGAGATGATAGCTTCTTCAGTCACCTTGGGGATCTTGAGGCGAGCGTAGTTGAAGCGCTGGATGTACTTCCGCAGGGTTTCTCCTGGCTGTTGCTTGATGCGGCGCAGGTCGCTCATGGCCGGGGGCCGGTCGCGAGTGCCCTGGAAGTTGGCGATGAAGCGGGTGCGCATCTCGCTCCAGGAGGAGATCGTGCCGGGAGCCAGGTTCAGGAGCCACGTGCGGGCGCCGTCCTTGAGCGCCATGGGAACCAATTCGCCATGAACTTTTCGTCTCCGTTGGCGGCTACGATGCCCAGCTCGTAGAGCTGCAGGAACTCCGCGGGTCCGCTGTGCCATCGTAGCGGGGAGGGAGGTCAGGCTTGAACTTGCCTGGCCATGTGACACCGCGCAGCTCGGGGGTGAAGGCGAGGCAGCCCGCCGTGGCCACCGACGCCCTTTACTGGTGCTGGACTTGTTCTTGCGGGTCACCATGCGCCGCCACTAGGAGCAGCGCGGGGTCTCGTCGTGGAGGCGCTGGGGCGCGATCTTGGCGCGCCGGCGCTGGGAGCGCGCGAGCATCTTCCCGGGGACGTGGGATCTCTTGGCAGCTCCCTTCTTGCTGCGCAGGCACCGGACGTGGAGGGTCCCGCCCTAGGGCTGCGCGCCTTGGAGCCAAGGCACCTTCTTGGGGAGGAGGAGGCGGAGGCGCCTCCTGATCCTCGCCCCCTGCACGGGACAGAGGGCGAGGCAGCGAGAGGGACCGCAAGGGGGAGCCCCCTGCGGCACTGACGAGCTCGGTGATGCGGGCGAGCCAGTCCTCGTAGAGGTCGTCGACGAGGCAATAGTGTAGGAGCTCCCGCGCCAAGAGCAGTGAGGCGTGCGCATCCATGGGTGCGCGACGGGCGTGGAACGACGAGCCAGCTGGAGTCAGTGACGGGGTGGCGGTGCGGCCATCCCGCCGCACCGAAGGATGCTGGGATGAGGCCTGCTGCTCGTTCCCCATCGGGCCAGTGATGGCGTTGGCGGCGGGCGACGGGGAACAACGAGGGGGGCCGCCGACGGGCGCCGTCTGGGCGACGCGAGTGGCGCGAGCAGCCCGGCGCTCGGCGCGAGCCCGACGAGCGTCAGCCATGGACACGACGGAAGATCACACGCGAACAGCAGAAGAAGGACTCCGGCGCACCCCTACCTGGCGTGCCAAATGTCGGATTTCAGGTTCTGGCAGACCCTTGAGGTTCGAACATTGGGGTGCGCGCGGAGATCTCTCCCCTACCGGTCTACGTCCGATCCTCTTGTGCGAACTAAGATGAAAATGATGAACAACACAAGAGACACGATGTTTATACTGGTTCGGGCCACCGGTGGGGTGTAATACCCTACTCCAGTGTGTGGTGTGGTGGATTGCCTCTGGGGCTGACGATGGACAGTACACGGGAAGAACAGCCTCGCGAGGGGTGTTCTTGAGCTGATGCGGTGTGTTCTACTTAGTCTCTACTGGGTTTCCTCTCTCTCTGCTAGGGTTCTACCAGCTCTCTAGCTGTCTCTTCTCGATGTCTCAAGGTTTTCTAGATGTCTCTACTCTATGGTGGATAGCTCTATTTATAGAGGCCCTGGGCCTCTCCCCGAATATTTGAGCGGGAAGGGCGCCAACAATTGTCCATTTTGAAGGGGAACATCTAGTACAAGTTATCCTGACCAAAGGTGGTCTTCGGCTACCAAAAGTACTGGTGATGACGCCATCTTGGGCTCCACGGTGACCTCCGTTCGGCCGTCCGGCTGGTCTTGGTCTCGTTGCACCGGAATGGTAACCTTTGCCTGATACCTTGGCCTGTGCTTGCCCCCTTTGCACCAAAGGGGAAACAAGGACACTGCGCAGGCCGGCGCCCGCCTGGTCTCGATCGTCATGGCTTGCGTCATGGGCTCCTCGCGAGGTACCCCTGCCTTGATCTCTCCGCTTCCTCGCGAGCCTGCCTGATGAGGCTGCCTCTGAGGAAGCTTCATGTCGTCCGCCCGGCGAGGCTTGGCCCCTCGCGAGGGTCTTGAGCTTGGGCTGATGAAGATGGGCCGCGCTAGGCCCCCACCTGAACCACGCCGCAGGCCGCAGGCAGGCAAGTCTGGGGACCCCTGTTCCCAGAACACCGACACAGGCATACCAGAGCCTGACATCAGCTCCAGAGCCAGAGCCACTATCTGATCCGCACCGTCAGTCTGTTGTGGGATCTAGAGGAGATCGCCAACCGGCGGCACACCGAAGACCCTCCTCAGTACACCAGAGAGGGCAGTTTTGATCCATGGGCATAGACCAACTTAGACCAAAAGCCTAAGCTTGGGGGAGTACGTATTCCTCACCAAGAGATTATAGTTTCTCATGCCATGCTTAATTTGCTAGGAGTTTATAATGGTTTACCTTGCGTGCCAACATGCTATTAAAATGGTTGTGATGCGGTATGATAGGGTGGTATGCTCCTTTGAACGATTCGAGTGGCTTGACTTGGCACATGTTCAAGCATGTAGTTGAAGCAAAATCATCATAGCCTCCACGATATTTATGTTCATGGTGAATTATATCCTACTCATGCTTGCACTCAGTGTTGATTAATTTTAATGCATGTTCATGACTGTTGTCGCTCTCTAGCTGGTCGCTTCCCAGTCTCTTTCTAGCCTTCACTTGTACTAAGCGAGAATACTGCTTTTGCATCCAACTCCATAAACCACAAAAGTTATTCCATATGAGTCCACCATACCTTCCTATATACGGTATATACCTGCCGTTCCATGTAAATTTGTATGTGCCAAACTCTAAACCTTCAAATAAAAATTCTGTTTTGTATGCTCGAATAGCTCATGTATCAACTAGGGTTGTCTGTATATTCCGTGCTAGGTGGGTTATTCTCAAGAGGAGTGGACTCCACTCCTCACTCACGAGAAAATGGCTGGTCACCGGGATGCCCAGTCCCATGCTCAAATCAAATCAAAATAATTGCAAACAAAACTCCCCCGGGATTGTTGTTAGTTGGAGGCACCCGTTGTTTCGGGCAAGCCATGGTTTGATGCTTGTTGGTGGTGGGGGAGTATAAACTTTACCATTCTGCTTGGGAACCGCCTATAATGTGTGTAGCATGGAAGATATGGAGATCTCTCAGTTGTTATGTTGACAATGAAAGTATACCACTCAAAATAGTATTCATCTCTATTTCAAAACCGAGCTCTGGCACCTCTACAAATCCCTGCTTCCCTCTGTGAAGGGCTTATCCATTTACTTTTATGTTGAGTCATCATCTTCTTATTAAAAAGCACCTGTAGGAGAGCACCGCTGTGATTTGCATGTATTATTGTTAGTTTACATTGAGTATGACTTGACTGGATCTCTTTTACCATGAATTACAATTTCCAGTCAGCCCTTCATCTTCAGAGGTGCTCTGCATTTATGTTTTGCGGTCTCATAAAGGGCTAGCGAGATACCATCTTGTTATATCATATTATGATTGTTTTGAGAAAGTGTTGTCATCCGAGATTTATTATTATTGCTCGCTAGTTGATTATGCCATTGATATGAGTAAACATGAGACCTAAATGTTATTGTGAATATGGTTAGTTCATAATCTTTGCTAAAAATTTGAATGCTGGCTTTACATATTTACAACAACAAGAGCAAACAGAGTTTGTAAAAGTTTTTCTTTATCACTTTCAGTTTTTCAACTGAATTGCTTGAGGACAAGCAAAGGTTTAAGCTTGGGAGAGTTGATACGTCTCCAACGTATCTACTTTTCCAAACACTTTTGACCTTGTTTTGGACTCTAACTTGCATGATTTGAATGGAACTAACCCGGACAAACGCTGTTTTCAGCAGAGTTGCCATGGTGTTATTTTTGTGCAGAAATAAAAGTTCTTGGAATGACCTGAAAATCAATGGAGAATATTTTTGTAATATATAAAAAATGTTGGCGGAAGAATCAAGGCCAGGGGGCCCACACCCTGTCCACGAGGGTGGGGGCGCACCTACCCCCCTGGGCGCGCCCCCTGCCTCGTGGGTCCCCTGGTGCTCCACCGACCTCAACTCCAACTCCATATATTCACGTTCGGGGAGAAAAAAACAAGAGAGAAGGATTCATCGTGTTTTACGATACGGAGCCGCCGCCAAGCCCTAATCTCTCTCGGGAGGGCTGATCTGGAGTCCGTTCGGGGCTCCGGAGAGGGGAATCCATCGCCGTCGTCATCATCAACCTTCCTCCATCACCAATTTCATGATGCTCACCGCCGTGCATGAGTAATTCCATCATAGGCTTGCTAGACGGTGATGGGTTGGATGAGATTTATCATGTAATCGAGTTAGTTTTGTTAGGGTTTGATCCCTAGTATCCATTACGTTCTAAGATTGATCTTGCTATGACTTTCCTATGCTTAATGCTTGTCACTAGGGCCCGAGTGCCATGATTTCAGATCTGAACCTATTATGTTTTCATGAATATATGAGAGTTCTTGATCCTATCTTGCAACTCTATAGTCACCTATTATGTGTTATGATCCGTTAACCCCGAGGTGACAATAATCGGGATACTTACCGGTGATGACCATAGTTTGAGGAGTTCATGTATTCACCATGTGTTAATGCTTTGGTTCGGTACTCTATTAAAAGGAGGCCTTAATATCCCTTAGTTTCCAATAGGACCCCGCTGCCACGGGAGGGTAGGACAAAAGATGTCATGCAAGTTCTTTTCCATAAACATGTATGACTATATTCGGAATACATGCCTACATTACATTAATGAACTGGAGCTAGTTCTGTGTCACCCTATGTTATAAATATTGCATGTGGAATCACATCCGACATAATTATCCATCGCTGGTCCATTTCCTACGAGATTTTCATATATTGATCTTCACTTATTTACTTTCCGTTGCTACTGTTAGAATCACTATAAAACCAAAACTGCTATCGTTACTTTTGCCACCGTTACCGCTACTATCATGTTACTTTGCTACCAAATACTTTGCTGCAGATATTAAGTTTCCAGGTGTGCTTGAATTGACAACTCAGCTGCTAATACTTGAGAATATTCTTTGGCTCCCCTTGTGTTGAATCAATAAATTTGGGTTGAATACTCTACACCCAAAAACTTTTGCAATCCCCTATACTTGTGGGTTATCACCTGCGTGGCGGACTGCTCGCACGCATCGCGTCAAGCCTGCACAGCAGACTTCTCGCACCCGTCCCGTCTAATCAAACAGTTGCACGCATGCCATCGAGTATGGTTAAATTTCGACACGGTAAATATAATACAACCGTTTGCGATATTAACGTGTCAGCTTTTTGTTTCAAAAAGGATTTCGTTGCCTACTAATGTGTGCACCTCTTCTCAAACTGGACGATTTTTTTACTACGGCATATATGTGCCATGTCATGAAACCATGCCAAGTTTCTTGTTTTTTTGGGTGACTTTTTGATTTACTGGGATTTAGAAACCGAGATTCTCAATGTTTCAGGACAACGACAAGTTTCTAATTCATTCTCATTCCTTAAACAAGACCTAAACATGCACCTAATGACACATGTACGATTTCCCACCCATTTTGCTTCACTGGAGCATGTGGTTGTAGTTCAAATTTGAATTATGGACTACATTAAATGCATAGAAAACTTAGTAATTAGTAATATATATATATATATATATATATATATATATATATATATATATATACAATGGCCAAACGAACACTGAACATTTTCAAATTTCTGCCCGACACTCCTGTTATTCTACGTTGCATGTAGAAAACAAAGTTCAAGGCGTGAAGAGGCAGCGATTATCGTTTAAATTTCAGCACGGATATTGTGTCGTTCCATGTTGCCCGTAGAATAAAATACAAGGCGAAAAGAGGCAGTGATTACGTTTCGCCCACAAGGGGACACGTTTCCCTATCGAAACTACGAGGCTTCTTTGAGAGAAGCTCCAGTTTTTGCAAGAGGTTTGTAATAAAGCTTGGCCCAAATTGGACAATATTTTTACCACGACATATATGTGCCATGAAGTGACACCATGCCACCTTTGATGACTTTCTGGTGAGTTTAGGATTTATGGGGACTTAAAAACCGAGATTTGAAATGTTTGAGGACGAGCCATGACACCAGTACAGTTGTAATTCGTTCCCATTCCTGGCATGGGACCTAAACATGCACCCAAGGACACATGTATAATTTTTCTAGCCATTTTGGTGAATTGGGGCATGTATTTGTAGTTCAGATTTGAATTATGGACACTAAATGCCTAGGAAACTCAGTTAGTGTATAAAAAGGCCAAACAAACCCTGAATAAGTTTAAATTTCAGCATGGATTTCCTGTCGTTCCATGTTGCCCATGGAAGAAAATACAAGGTGAAAAGAGGCAGTGATTACATTTCGCCCACAAGGGGAACACGTTTCCCTATCGAAACCACGAGGCTTCTTTGAGAGAAGCTCCAGTTTTTGTAAGAGGTTTGTAATAAAGCTTGGCCCAAATTGGAAAATGTTTTTACCACGACATATATGTGCCATGACGTGACATCATGCCACCTTTGATGAATTTCTGGTGAGTTTAGGATTTATGGGTCTTAAAACTGAGATTAGTAATGTTTGAGGACGAGCCATGACATCGGTACGGTTGTAATTTATTCCCATTCCTAGTATGGGACCTAAACATGCACCCAAGGACACATGTATAATTTTTCTAGCCATTTTGGTGAACTGGAGCATGTATTTGTAGTTCATATTTGAATTATGGACATTAAATGCCTAGGAAACTAAATTAGTGTATAAAAAGGCCAAACGAACCCTGAATAAGTTTAAATTTCAGCACAGATGTCCTATCGTTCCATGTTGCCCATAGAAGAAAATCCAAGGCGAAAAGAGGCAGTGATTACGTTTTGCCCACAAGGGGGACATGTTTCCCTATGGAACCACGAGGCTTATTTGATAGAAGCTCCGGTTTGTAAGAGGCTTGTAATAAAACTTGCGCCACAATGAATGAAAAAATTTCCTCGACATATAAGTGCCATGTCATGACACCATGGCAGGTTTCATGATTTCCAGCTTAGTTTTGGATTTACGGGGATCTAAAAACCGAGATTCTTCTCACGAAATGTTTTCAAATAGCGCACGGTTCACTCACGAAAGCCGATATTTAAGGAAAACTTCATGGAAACCATATTTTAAAGTTTCATAAAAATCTAAAAAAATGTGGGATGTTAAGAAGCTGATGTTTTATTGTGACACAAAATTTCAAGTTGAAAAACATTACGAGATGTGAGCTATGAAAAAGACAAATTCTGCCCTGAATAGTGACATTACTATTCAGCACTATTCAACACTGAGTTTGTCTTTTTCATAGCTCAGATCTCGTAATATGTTTCAACTTGAAATTTTGTGTGGCAATAAAACATCATCCTCTTAACATCCCGCATTTTTTTGGAATTTTTTTGAAACTTCAAAACATCTTTTTCTCGTGGTTTTCACTGGTTTCCATCAAATGTTGGTTTCCGTATGATATCCCCCCTCCCCCGCTGTGTGCGCGATCTGAGTCGTGCGTTCCGACTGGCCAGAACCCAAACCCCACAGATCGTACGTGTGCACTGTTGGATGCTCCCAGATCGAACGGCAACCCTGAGCCCTTTCGACAGCACATGCAGTACATGGGTAAGCACTGTGTGCATGCGTCGTGTAGCTCACGCTTCCTTCTCTACTAGGTTTTCATTCAAAACATGCTACCGTTTCTCGCCACTCCTCTCATTGGTTTCCCGCCTCTTCTCCCAGATATGCATGTTGTAGATGTTCGTTTAATTCTTATAGTTAATCTCATCCAAAATCAATTAGTTTTATAAAAAAACTATTTTAAGATTCATGGAATTGTGCATTGTAAAGGTAAAAACAAAAAGAGACATTTCATTTAGAAAAAAAGGTCTGGGCAATTAAGATATGGAAGATTCTAGAGAACAAAGGAGAAGTGCTTGTGTTTTGAGGTTTGTGCATTATGCTTAAGTTCAACCATGGAGTCTTCTAGATTGTATATGTGGTAGAATCTGGTGGAATGTAGATGATATCCAATGGCTAGTATTGCTCGGATTTGCCATCTCTGTACCGTCCGATTGGCTTCATGCAATGAGCAACTTTCAAAGTTATTCGCACACTATATAGCTGTATAGATATAGATGTATAGATATATATAGATGTATCCCAAGCTAGACAAAATAAAGTTTGAGCGGATGCATGGGACGACCCCCCCCCCACCGTCGCCTGGAAGTTGGGAAACTAACATCATAGGTATTGAACCAGGCTTGGAGTCGGGTACGGTGTTCGGTTTTGTAATGCAGTTGGCATGGCCCATCTAAGTTGTGCATTTGGGATTTAAACACATCATACACCATCATACCCATACATATTTTCGGGCCGCATGCAGTGTATACGGGGTCTTCTGATCGACCACGTCTCCCTTGTGCGGTTTTTTGTGACGACATGGATATCTGTGGGCTCCCCGAGTGTATATATATCATCCCTTTGACCCATAATGAGGGGTATGTGTTGGCCATGAATGGATTCCTCCTAGTTCGTGTTAGGGCCGGTCACCGTCAAATGTTGGTCAACCAAAGCTCGAGATCATGTGTTGTCAGGATTCCCTCCCAGATGCTCGGATTGCTGGGTTCGACCTACATCAAACCCTGTGTATGTATCTCGTCCTTAACTACCTGCCTTCATGATTGTCGTCTGTATCGAGAGGTAGGCACCACATCTAAATTGTGCATTATTCTATATTGAAAACACACATCACCCCTTCCCAATGTACATCATTTTGGGCCGCATGCAAGAGGTGCTGGTTTTGTGGTCCCTCTCGTGCGATTTTTATGATGGTTCAATCTATTGGCCCAAGTGGTTTATCGACAACAACAACTGTCATTTGACCAAACGATAGATTCATTGGTCCGTCTTATGGTAGGTCATGGCGACATGCATGTATGACCAAAGTATCGATCATTATATGCATCGCCCCGCTGACACAAAGTGGGAGGTGGTGGGACAAGCATCCTCGCTAGGTACGACATTATGTCATTATATATATCCTAGCTAGGTGGTTGTTAGGGTGCTTTCGGGTTTGCGAGGTAGGTGCCACCAAAGTTATGCATTGTGTATTTAAAGTTTTAGACATCCCCAATATTCGTACATATATTTTGCCACTTCCAGGAGGTTCTTGACTTCTAGCCCCTCTCATCGATCTCCAACGACGCGCCCAACCATGGGCCCACGGGGTCAAAGTTGTGAATTGGAATTTTGAACATCACAGACCACCCTCTTCACTCATATATATTTGGGCCACATGCTGGTGTGGCTTTCTTTTGACCCTCTCTAACGTTATTTTTAGCTGCAAAGACTCTGATGACCCTCAACAGACACGGGGTATAATATCTTAACCGTGTGCGATACAGTGCGATGTGAATCACCACACCTGCGCAAGGGCGATCAAATTAAGGTGGAGGTACTGGCTCAACTGTGTGTGATGCAAGTGCGCTGAAATCATCACGACCGTGGAAGCGTGAGCAAATTAAGGTGGAGGTACTGGCTCAAGCGTGTGCGATGCAAGTGTGCTGAAATCACCACGACCGCGCAAGCGCGAGCAAAGGGTGGAGGTACTGGCTTAACCGTGTGCGATGCAAGTGCGCTGTAAAACCACCTCCTATGCAAGCTAAAGGCGGGTAAGTTCATTTGGAAATTAGGACGAACCGTGTGCGATAGACCAGCTAGCTAGAAATATAAAAAACAAACTATCCACCTTGAGCGTTGCAAAAATCGGCGGATCCGCGCCACTTTTCATTATTATCATACACGCATATTGTTATTGGACCGTGCATGATCTTGGGTAATCCCGCCCTGCATCAATTCCTTTACCCAAATTTTAGTAGTCGCCGTACTTCAACCGTCGCCCACACTCCTCCAGCACTGACCTTATAGTAAAATTGCAGTAGCCAAGGCATTTGAACCATCGCCCTCCCTCGTCCACCACCATCTCCACCCACCATTACTAAAATTTCAGTAGCCGCGACGTATCCTCAAACACCACCCCCCCCCTCCACAGTCCCCCTCCCCCCCCTTGAACCCTAGCTTGCAGTCGTCGCTGGCGCCGTCGCCAACCCCTGTCGGTCTGCCTGTTCCTCCTAGCTTAGACAGGTTACCCAACGATTCCCATGCCGTCGCCCCGCTCCCCTGAGTTTTTAAATAAGGCATGCGGTGTCCCTCCCCGCCAGATCCACATCCTCTGCTCTAGAATGTCACAGGCTAAGCTCGACCATGTATCCCAGGGAGCCCGACGAGCGTTCAGCCAAGAAGAGGTTTATCATGGCCTCTTTGGTGGATGCTGGCGAGGTGGCCGCCGTTTCCACCAACCTATCGATCCTAGAGCAACACATTGTCGTGGAAGCCGGCGAAAATGTTGACTACATTGCCATGTCGAAGGTTTCATCTTAGCGGGCTAGCGTATTACTGTATCTCGGGAAAGCTGGCTACGACATCAAGCTCGTCCACACCGACAGCTTCACGCGGGCCATGTCACATGTTAAGTGGTCCATGCCCAACCCCTCTGGTTCAACCGCCGTCGATCTCTTCGACGGCCCTACCGCTGATCTCCTCGACCAAGCGGTCAAGGATTTGCGAGCTTTATATGCCGTCGAGCCCTTTTTGTCACTTCTGAAGGACACGTTCTACGGCAGCAACTTGGGATCCTCATTTCCTCAATTGCCAAGTCAGATTTCATCGACCACGACCATGAGGAGAGCACCCACGAAGGTTCTTCCAAGGTGAAACAGCCCATCTCTGACATCAGAGAGCGCACCATGGGTCTGTGCTCTTCCAACTGGAAGGATCCCGTCCATGAAATGTGAGGCAACATTCTATCAGCAAATCTTACCTTTTCTAGCTTGCCACTCCGTACCCTTTGTTGTAGTAGCATTTGCCATGAGGTGCTTTAACTATGTCGTTTTTAATTATTTCATTTATGCAAAAATGTATTGTCCAATAGGTCTATCTGATGCTTAAGTATGAATTGTCCACTTCAGTTTCAAGAATGGCTATATTTGGTTGTTTATAGTGAGTAGATGCCTTGTTTATCTGCATTTGGTTGTTAGGTTGGTTGGAGTGAGCATTTTTCTAGTTATCGAGCAGATGCCTTGTTTATCTGTATTTGGTTCTTAGTTTGGTTGCAGTGAGTATTTGTCCAGTTATCAAGCAGATGCCTTGTTTATCTGTATTTTGTTGTTAGGTTGCTTTTTTAGCATTTGTCTAGTTATGAAGAAGACGCCTTGTTTATCTTTATCTGCTTGTTAGGTTGGTTGGAGTGAGCATTTGTCCAGTTTTCAAGCATATGCCATGTTTATCTGTATTTGCTTGTTAGGTTGGTTGCAGTGAGACTCTATCCAGTTTTCAATGGCTATATTTGGTTGTTATACTGGTCACTTATGCCTTGTTTATTTCAGTCATTCACAATGTGTTGTTCATTATGTGCAAGTCGGAACTGTGCCGCTCGACTACATCAATACCAGTTTGAACAGCTATATTTGGTTCCAATTATTCCTGGTGTAGTTAACACATGCCCTTTATTTCAGTTTTACACATTTATCCAGTGTGATGTTTAAGCATTACCTATGTTCTATTCATTTTCAACAATACCAGTTTGAATTGCAATATTTGATGGTGGTTAAGCCTGCTGTCGGTAAAATTGCCTTCCATTTTATATCTGCTTTAACAGCATGCTGAAACCAACACATTCATGCTATCATTTGGAGATGATGTTGTTTACCTTTGCTATATTTGTTTGATGTTAAGATTGTTGTACTTATCATGCCTTTTCACTACTTATGCAAGACAACAACGGGAGTGGCCACCATTTTCCGCCGAGGTTAGCTTCATCCCTCGGCTTGTACTCCCCCCATTGTTAAATAATGTAGTGCATATAGATCCAGGCCTGGACACTAGTTAGCTTCTAATATTGACTTGTTGCCTGTAGGTACATATGCCCTTGGCAAGGATCCACGCATCGACCCATTTTGTGTATGGGGCAATGAGATATTGATGAACAAGCATCAAGTGAGGAAACTGATAAGGATTATTAGCAAAAAGATACGAATAGTGGCAAGCAAATTACTTGTTTATGCTCTATCCAACACAATAGTGAGTTGTAGGATGGTAACTACAAACTTTGCAGCCTTCTCTTTTTACTTCCCATAATGAGTTGTTAGACAACAATGTCTGAATCTTTTTCGTTCCTAGTGGTTCCCGAAGCAGTTCACTCAAGATTACAACACAAAGTACATGATTGGTGGACACACAATGAAGGTTAAAGTATCTCATCCAGACTACAATGAGCATCGAGAAGTCCTAATGAAGACAGTGAAGGATGGACGGGCAGCCACCACAAGGGGTTAGCCTAGAGTCGTGCGCGCATTATGCATGGAGGAGGGCACAATATGGGCATTCCGGTTCACCTTCTCCAGCAACGAGAATGTCTTTTGCCTCTCTCTTTATAGTCTTTAATACAACTATGGTTCATCATTCTTTACTTGGTGCTTCTGTAGTTCTTCAGTATATGTACCTGTGCATCGAATTATGGATTCGTGGTTGAACCTATATTTGTAATAAACATGGTTGGATATGAAATAAGTGATTGCCTACTTTCAAATTCAAAACATGTGATTTTTTAATTAGGGATTACACTGCACACGGTTTGTGAAAGCAAAACATCTGCAATATACATGGAGATCAGAAACGTTTCTATGATCCACTAGGTGTGCGATCAATCTCCACTACACACACGACTTTCTCTTGAAAATTGTTTGCGTTAGGCCACCTTGCGCAAACATTTACCACATAAAAAGTGTGTGTGATGGACAGAGTTTGCCACACAGTTTCTTCTACGCACCGTGTGTGATGCATTCAATAACACAAACAATAAAATTATTAATATCATGTGCAATGGCAATGCTATCACAAATGATTTAATAGGAAAAATTGTGTGTGATGTACCTATGAATGGAAACATTTTCCTTGGAGCGACTGTGTGGGATGTACATACGAACGGAAACGTTTAGCAGGGACTAACTGTGTGGGATGTACTTGCGACCGGAAACAATTTCGCCATATAATTGTATTTTTTAGATCTACTGTACGTATTTCTGTATTTGGGCACTCGCCAGTCGCACACGACCTCATTTTGTCGAGCGTGTGTGCCAGGAGGGCATATCCCTGACGGTTTCTTGGTCGTGTGGGAAGGACCCCCCCTATCGCCCACACTCACTTGGTGACGGTTCCAAATGCCGTCGCAGAAAGGGGTTAAAAACCATTTGTTTAGGACCGACACGCACCAGTGGAGGGTCGGGTACCACGTGTAGATGGAACAAAGTTTGAATTGATGCCTTTGTATTAAATAAAGTTATATTCCTCAATGGCATGTACAGAATAAAAAACTATTGTCGTCAGGAAAAAGAAAAATCCGCTCCACTATATACAATGGAGCCTGCCTGCCGGGGTTTGTCTCTCGTCACACTATCTCACACAAGGCGGCGGTGGCCTCTCTCTCTCTCTCACCGTTGGTCACTGATCCGTCCGCATCACGTTCGCCGGTGGAAAGGGAGGATGTGCATCGTTTCTCCATTCGATGGTGTTGATGCAGCACATCCCGATCTGCGGTACCCGTCGTTCTCTCTAACCAAGCTCCAGCGACGTAGGGCCTTCGCCACTTGCTCGCTGCCACAGTATGGGCAGATCTTGGCTGCCGGTGCCCTCCTAGTTAGATCCTGACGACCCTCAGGTACAGCTTCCTCCGGCCTTGCTCTGATGCCCATCTTCCCGTGTTGCTGCATGTGGAAAATCCTGCATGTGGATCTTCTTTAGTTGTTTGCTTAAAACGTATCTTGGCCGGTGTACTTTCCATCTTGCAATCTCATCTTCAAACCGTTTTTCATAAACCACCATGCTGCTATCTTTCCCTTATTACATGGAAAATTCTTCTTTTTGTCGGTGTATGTGTCTTCAACTTGTGTTATTGGGCCGTAATTGTTTCCTTTCTACCTCCTTTTGCAAACAGGGCTATCCATTTCACCTCGTTGCTATTGCGACCTTTTGGTGAAACGCACAAATCACTTTTTTCTTAAGAGTGTTTTGTGCAGTTCCGCCAAAATGTCACATGGGAAACGTTTTTACATTTGTATGGGACTACAGAAAGGGAGATTGGTTTTGCTATCCTCCTCATCCAACTACGTTCCTAATCTTCTCCAACAAGTAGTTAGTCCAAAAGAGAGATTGCAGAGGTGATCGACTTCTATTTGTGTGTGTTATGTTTCATCATCTAGTTCCACTATTATTGTAATCACACCGACTGAATATCTTTGCAAACAGGGATAATCAGCTCGATTTTAGTGGAGCTGCACAAAATGATCAGATTGGGATGTCCTCCATGTTGGAAATATGCCCTAGAGGCAATAATAAAATGATTATTATATTTCCTTGTTCATGATAATTGTCTATTATTCATGCTGTAATTGTATTATCCGGAAATCGTAATACATGTGTGAATACATAGACCACAATGTGTCCCTAGTGAGCCTCTAGTTGACTAGCTGTTGATCAACAGATAGTCATGGTTTCCTGGCTATGGACATGGGGATGTCATTGATAACGGGATCACATCATTAGGAGAATGATGTGATGGACAAGACCCAATCCTAAGCTTAGCTCAAAGATCGTGTAGTTCGTTTGCTGTAGCTTTTCTCAATGTCAAGTATCATTTCCTTAGACCATGAGATTGTGCAACTCCCGGATACCATAGGAGTGCTTTGGGTGTGCCAAACGTCACAACGTAACTGGGTGACTATAAAGGTACATTACAGGTGTCTCCGAAAGTGTCTGTTGGGTTGGCACGAATCGAGACTAGGATTTGTCACTCCGTATGACGGAGAGGTATCTCTGGGCCCACTTGGTAATGCATCATCATAATGAGCTCAATGTGATCAAGTGGTTGATCACGGGATCATGCATTACGGTACGAGTAAAGTGACTTGCCGGTAACGAGACTGAACAAGGTATTGGGATATCGACGATCGAGTCTCGGGCAAGTAACGTACCGATTGACAAAGGGAATTGAATACGGGATTGATTAAGTCCTCGACATCGTGGTTCATCCGATGAGATCATCGAGGAGCATGTGGGAGCCAACATGGGTATCCAGATCCCGCTGTTGGTTATTGGCTGGAGAGCTCGGTCATGTCTACGTGTCTCCCAAACCCGTAGGGTCTACACACTTAAGGTTCGGTGACGCTAGGGTTGTAGAGATATGAGTATGAAGTAATCCAAAAGTTGTTCGGAGTCCCGGATGAGATCCTGGACGTCACGAGGAGTTCCGGAATGGTCCGGAGGTGAAGAATTATATATATAGGAAGTATAGTTTCGGCCATAGGGAAAGGTTTGGGGTCACCGGTATTGTACCGGGACCACCGGATGGGTCCCGGGGGTCCACCGGGTGGGGCCACCCATCCCGGAGGGCCCCATGGGCTGAAGTGGGGAGGGGAACCAGCCCATAGTGGGCTGGTGCGCCCCCCTCTTGGGCCCCCCTGCGCCTAGGGTTGGAAACCCTAGGGTGGGGGGCGCCTCCACTTGCCTTGGGGGGCACTCCACCCCCCTTGGCCGCCACCCCCCCAAGGAGATCCCATCTCTTAGGTCTGGCGCCCCCCAGGGGGCCTATATAAAGGGGGAGGGAGGGCAGCCGGACCTCAAGTCTTGGCGCCTCCCTCTCCCCTGCTACACCTCTCCCTCTCGCAGAAGCTCGGCGAAGCCCTGCTGCGATCACTGCTGCATCCACCACCACGCCGTCGTGCTGCTGGATCTTCATCAACCTCTCCTTCCCCCTTGCTGGATCAAGAAGGAGGAGACGTCATCCGCTCCGTACGTGTGTTGAACGCGGAGGTGCCGTCCGTTTGGCACTTGGTCATTGGTGATTTGGATCACGGCGAGTACGACTCCATCATCCCCGTTCTCTTGAACGCTTCCGCTCGCGATCTACAAGGGTATGTAGATGCACTCTCCTCTCGTTGCTAGTTGACTCCATAGATTGATCTTGGTGAAACGTAGGAAATTTTTTTGTTTTCTGCAACGTTCCCCTACAGTGGCATCATGAGCTAGGTCTATGCGTAGTTACTATGCACGAGTAGAACACAAAGTAGTTGTGGGCGTCAATATTGTCAATTTGCTTGCCGTTACTAGTCTTATCTTGATTCGGCAGCATCGTGGGATGAAGCGGCCCGGACCAACCTTACACGTACGCTTACGTGAGACCGGTTCCACCGACTGACATGCACTAGTTGCATAAGGTGGCTGGCGGGTGTCTGTCTCTCCCACTTTACTCGGATCGGATTCGATGAACAGGGTCCTTATGAAGGGTAAATAGAAATTGGCAATTCATGTTGTGGTTTTGGCATAGGTAAGAAACGTTCTTGCTAGAAACCTATAGCAGCCACGTAAAAACTTGCAACAACAATTAGAGGACGTCTAACTTGTTTTTGCTGCAAGTGTTTTGTGATGTGATATGGCCAAAGGTTGTGATGAATGATGAATGATATATGTGATGTATGAGATTGATCATGTTCTTGTAATAGGAATCACGACTTGCATGTCGATGAGTATGACAACCGGCAGGAGCCATAGGAGTTGTCTTTATTTATTTTTTTGTATGACCTGCGTGTCATTGAGAAACGCCATGTAAATTACTTTACTTTATTGCTAAACGTGTTAGCCATAGTAGTAGAAGTAATAGTTGGCAAGATACTTCATGGAGACACGATGATGGAGATCATGATGATGGAGATCATGGTGTCATGCCGGTGACAAGATGATCATGGAGCCCCAAGATGGAGATCAAAGGAGCTATATGATATTGGCCATATCATGTCACTATTATTTGATTGCATGTGATGTTTATCATGTGTTTGCATCTTGTTTACTTAGAACGACGGTAGTAAATAAGATGATCCCTCATAATAATTTCAAGAAAGTGTTCCCCCTAACTGTGCGCCGTTGCGACAGTTCGTTGTTTCGAAGCACCACGTGATGATCGGGTGTGATAGATTCCAACGTTCACATACAACGGGTGTAAGACAGATTTACACATGCAATACACTTAGGTTGACTTGACGAGCCTAGCATGTACAGACATGGCCTTAGAACATAGAAGACCGAAAGGTCGAGCATGAGTCGTATAGAAGATACTATCAACATGAAGATGTTCACCGATGTTGACTAGTCCGTCTCATGTGATGATCGGACACGGCCTAGTCAACTCGGATCATGTTATACTTAGATGACTGGAGGGATGTCTATCTAAGTGGGAGTTCATTGAATAATTTGATTAGATGAACTTAATTATCATGAACTTAGTCTAAAATCTTTACAATATGTCTTGTAGATCAAATGGCCAACGTTGTCCTCAACTTCAACATGTTCCTAGAGAAAACCAAGCTGAAAGACGATGGCAGCAACTATACGGACTGGGTCCGGAACCTGAGGATCATCCTCATAGCTGCCTAGAAAGATTATGTCCTAGAAGCACCGCTAGGTGATGCACCCGTCCCACAGAACCAAGACGTTATGAACACTTGGCAGACACGTGCTGATGATTACTCCCTCGTTCAGTGCGGCATGCTTTACAGGTTAGAACCGGGGCTCCAAAAGCGTTTTGAGCGACACGGAGCATATGAGATGTTCGAAGAGCTGAAAATGGTTTTCCAAGCTCATGCCCGGGTCGAGAGATATGAAGTCTCCGACAAGTTCTTCAGCTGTAAGATGGAGGAAAATAGTTCTGTCAGTGAGCACATACTCAAAATGTCTGGGTTGCATAACCGCTTGACTCAGCTGGGAGTTAATCTCCCGGATGACGCGGTCATTGACAGAATCCTTCAGTCGCTTCCACCGAGCTACAAGAGCTTTGTGATGAACTTCAATATGCAGGGGATGGAAAAGACCATTCCTGAAGTATTTGCAATGCTGAAATCAGCAGAGGTAGAAGTCAAAAAGGAACATCAAGTGTTGATGGTGAATAAAACCACTAAGTTCGAGAAAGGCAAGGGTAAGAAGAACTTCAAGAAGGACGGCAAGGGAGTTGTCGCGCCCGGTAAGAAAGCTGCCGGGAAGAAGCCAAAGAATGGACCCAAGCCCGAGACTGAGTGTTTTTATTGCAAGGGAAGTGGTCACTGGAAGCGGAACTGCCCCAAATACTTAGCGGATAAGAAGGCCGGCAACACTAAAGGTATATGTGATATACATGTAATTGATGTGTACCTTACCAGTACTCGTAGTAGCTCCTGGGTATTTGATACCGGTGCGGTTGCTCACATTTGTAACTCAAAGCAGGAGCTGCAGAATAAGCGGAGACTGGCGAAGGACGAGGTGACGATGCGCGTCGGAAATGGTTCCAAGGTTGATGTGATCGCCGTCGGCACGCTACCTCTACATTTACCTACGGGATTAGTTTTAACCCTCAATAATTGTTATTTAGTGCCAACTTTGAGCATGAACATTGTATCAGGATCTCGTTTAATTCGAGATGGCTACTCATTTAAATCCAAGAATAATGGTTGTTCTATTTATATGAGAGATATGTTTTATGGTCATGCTCCGATGGTGAATGGTTTATTCTTAATGAATCTCGAGCGTAATGCTACACATGTTCATAGTGTGAATACCAAAAGATGTAAGGTTGATAATGATAGTCCCACATACTTGTGGCACTGCCGCCTTGGTCACATAGGTGTCAAACGCATGAAGAAGCTCCATGCAGATGGACTTTTAGAGTCTCTTGATTACGAATCATTTGACACGTGTGAACCATGCCTCGTGGGTAAAATGACCAAGACTCCGTTCTTAGGAACAATGGAGTGAGCAACCAACTTATTGGAAATCATACATACTGATGTGTGCGGTCCAATGAGTGTTGAGGCTCGCGGTGGCTATCGTTATGTTCTCACCCTCACTGATGACTTGAGTAGATATGGGTATGTCTACTTAATGAAACACAAGTCTGAGACCTTTGAAAAGTTCAAGGAATTTCAGAGTGAGGTTGAGAATCAATGTGACAGGAAAATCAAGTTCTTGCGATCAGATCGTGGGGGAGAATACTTGAGTCACGAATTTGGAACACACTTAAGAAAATGTGGAATAGTTTCACAACTCACGCCGCCTGGAACACCTCAGCGTAATGGTGTATCCGAACGTCGTAATCGCACTCTATTAGATATGGTGCGATCTATGATGTCTCTTACCGATTTACCGCTATCATTTTGGGGCTATGCTTTAGAGACTGCTGCATTCACTTTAAATAGGGCTCCGTCGAAATCCGTTGAGACGACACCGTATGAATTATGATTTGGGAAGAAACCTAAGCTGTCGTTTCTAAAAGTTTGGGGATGTGATGCTTATGTCAAGAAACTTCAACCTGAAAAGCTCGAACCCAAGTCAGAAAAATGCGTCTTCATAGGATACCCTGAAGAAACTGTTGGGTATACCTTCTACCTCAGATCCGAAGGCAAGATCTTTGTTGCCAAGAATGGGTCCTTTCTAGAGAAAGAGTTTCTCTCGAAAGAAATAAGTGGGAGGAAGGTAGAACTTGATGAAGTATTACCTCTTGAACCGGTAAGTGGCCCAGCTCAAGAAAATTTTCCTCAGGTGCCTGCACCGACTAGAGAGGAAGTTGATGATGATGATCATGAAACTTCAGATCAAGTTGCTACGGAACTTCGTAGGTCCACAAGGACACGTTCCACACCAGAGTGGTACGGCAACCCTGTCTTGGAAATCATGTTGTTAGACAACGGTGAACCTTCAAACTATGAAGAAGCGATGGCGGTCCCAGATTCCGACAAATGGCTAGAAGCCATGAAGTCCGAGATAGAATCCATGTATGAAAACAAAGTATGGACTTTGACTGACTTGCCTGAAGATCGGCGAGCCATAGAAAATAAATGGATCTTTAAGAAGAAGACAGACGCGGATGGTAATGTGACCATCTATAAGGCTCGACTTGTCGCTAAGGGTTATCGACAAGTTCAAGGGGTTGACTACGATGAGACTTTCTCACCCGTAGCGAAGCTGGAGTCCGTCTGAATCATGTTAACAAATGCCGCATTCTATGATTATGAGATATGGCAAATGGACGTCAAAACGACATTCCTTAACAGCTTTCTTAAGGAAGAATTGTATATGATGCAGCCGGAAGGTTTTGTCGATCCTAAGAATGCTAACAAGGTGTGCAAGCTCCAACGCTCAATCTATCGGCTGGTGCAAGCATCTTGGAGTTGGAACATTCGCTTTGATGAGATGATCAAAGTGTTTGGGTTTATGCAGACTTATGGAGAAGCATGCGTTTACAAGAAAGTGAGTGGGAGCTCTGTAGCATTTCTCATATTATATGTGGATGACATACTGTTGATGGGAAATGATATAGAATTCTTGGAAAGCATAAAGGCCTATTTGAACAAGTGTTTTTCAATGAAGGACCTTGGAGAAGTTGCTTATATATTAGGCATCAAGATCTATAGAGATAGATCGAGACGCCTCATTGGTCTTTCATAGAGTACGTACCTTGACAAGATATTGAAGAAGTTCAAAATGGATCAGTCAAAGAAGGGGTTCTTGCCTGTATTGCAAGGTACGAGATTGAGCATGGCTCAATGCCCGACCACGGCAGAAGATAGAGAAAAGATGAGTGTCGTCCCCTATGCCTCGGCCAGAGGGTCTATCATGTATGCTATGCTGTGTACCAGACCTGATGTAAACCTTGCCGTGAGTTTGGTAGGAAGGTACCAAAGTAATCCCGGCATGGAACACTGGACAGCGGTCAAGAATATCCTGAAGTACCTGAAAAGGACCAAGGAAATGTTTCTCGTTTATGGAGGTGACGAAGAGCTCGTCGTAAAGGGTTACGTCAATGCTAGCTTCGACACAGATCTGGATGACTCTGAGTCACAAACCGGATACGTGTATATTTTGAATGGTGGGGCAGTAAGCTGGTGCAGTTGCAAGCAAAGCATTGTGGCGGGATCTACATGTGAAGCGGAGTACATGGCAGCCTCGGAGGCAGCACACGAAGCAGTCTGGGTGAAGGAGTTCATTACCGACCTAGGAGTCAAACCCAATGCGTCGGGGCCGATGACTCTCTTTTGTGACAACAGTGGAGCTATTGCCCTTGCCAAGGAGCCCAGGTTTCACAAGAAGACCAGGCATATCAAGCGTCGCTTCAACTCCATTCGTGAAAGTGTTCAAAATGGAGACATAGAAATTTGTAAAGTACATACGGACCTGAATGTAGCAGATTCGTTGACTAAACCTCTCCCTAGAGCAAAACATGATCAACACTAGAATTCCATGGGTGTTCGATTCATCACAATGTAACTAGATGATTGACTCTAGTGCAAGTGGGAGACTGTTGGAAATATGCCCTAGAGGCAACAATCAAATGATTATTATATTTCCTTGTTCATGATAATTGTCTATTATTCATGTTGTAATTGTATTATCCAGAAATCGTAATACATGTGTGAATACATAGACCACAATGTGTCCCTAGTGAGCCTGTAGTTGACTAGCTCGTTGATCAACAGATAGTCATGGTTTCCTGGCTATGGACATGGGGATGTCATTGATAACGGGATCACATCATTAGGAGAATGATGTGATGGACAAGACCCAATCCTAAGCTTAGCTCAAAGATTGTGTAGTTCATTTGCTGTAGCTTTTCTGAATGTCAAGTATCATTTCCTTAGACCATGAGATTGTGCAACTCCCGGATACCGTAGGAGTGCTTTGGGTGTGCCAAATGTCACAACGTAACTGGGTGACTATAAAGGTACATTACAAGTGTCTCCGAAAGTGTCTGTTGGGTTGGCACGAATCGAGACTAGGATTTGTCACTCCGTATGACGGAGAGGTATCTCTGGGCCCACTCGGTAATGCATCATCATAATGAGCTCAATGTGATCAAGTGGTTGATCACGGGATCATGCATTACGGTACGAGTAAAGTGACTTGCCGGTAACGAGACTGAACAAGGTATTGGGATACCGACGATCGAGTCGCGGGCAAGTAACATACCGATTGACAAAGGGAATTGAATACGGGATTGATTAAGTCCTCGACATCGTGGTTCATCCGATGAGATCATCGAGGAGCATGTGGGAGCCAACATGGGTATCCAGATCCCGCTGTTGGTTATTGGCCGGAGAGCCATCTCGGTCATGTCTACGTGTCTCCCGAACCCGTAGGGTCTTGACACTTAAGGTTCGGTGATGCTAGGGTTGTAGAGATATGAGTATGCAGTAATCCGAAAGTTGTTCAGAGTCCCGTATGAGATCCTGGACATCACGAGGAGTTCCGGAATGGTCCGGAGGTGAAGAATTATATATATAGGAAGTGTAGTTTCGGCCATCGGGAAAGATTCGGGGTCACCGGTATTGTACCGGGACCACCGGATGGGTCCAGGGGGTCCACCGGGTGGGGCCACCCATCCCGGAGGGCCCCATGGGCTGAAGTGGGGAGGGGAACCAGCCCATAGTGGGCTGGTGCGCCCCCTGTTGGGCCCCCCTACGCCTAGGGTTGGAAACCCTAGGGTGGGGGCGCCTCCACTTGCCTTGGGGGCACTACACCCCCCTTGGCCGCCGCCCCCCCAAGGAGATCCCATCTCCTAGGGCCTGCACCCCCCAGGGGGCCTATATAAAGGGGGGGAGGGCAGCCGGACCTCAAGTCTTGGCGCCTCCCTCTCCCCTGCTACACCTCTCGCTCTCGCAGAAGCTCGGCGAAGCCCTGCTGCGATCAATGCTGCATCCACCACCACGCCGTCGTGCTGCTAGATCTTCATCAACCTCTCCTTCCCCCTTGCTGGATCAAGAAGGAGGAGACTTCATCCGCTCCGTACGTGTGTTGAACGCGGAGGTGCCGTCCGTTCGGCACTTGGTCATCGGTGATTTGGATCACGGCGAGTATGACTCCATCATCCCCGTTCTCTTGAACGCTTCCGCTCGCGATCTACAAGGGTATGTAGATGCACTCTTCTCTCGTTGCTAGTTGACTCCATAGATTGATCTTGGTGAAACATAGGAAAAAATTTTGTTTTCTGCAAAGTTCCCCTACACTCCATACACCTCTTTTTTGGCTATAGTGCTGGGTGAAACTAGCTGCCAACCAATGAACACTGCGCCCAGGAAATGGAGCCATGCCTACGAACAACATCGATCAATTATATATTTTTTTTCTTTATTTGTACACCTTCTCACAACTTTCTCTTCAGTGGTGATGTGAATATTGGCGCTGATCTGTGAACCATTGAGATGCATTAGCATCCATGGTAGTTTCATTTGTATTTGATGGAATGTTGTAACGAGACAATCTTGAGGCAAGAGGACACATGAATCCTAAGTTGAAGCCTTTTTTTCCTGGGGAACCAAAGTTGAAACCTTCATAGCATCACAGTACAATTTCATTATGCTGGAAAATTATGCGTACATATAAACAAATCCTGAAGGATTGATAGCAATACCAGAAACAATTCAACTTCGTTTCACCGACATGTGGGACATCCTTCATCTAGCTCCACCTACCATGCAGCAATATTGAGTGCACAAGTGCAGGGTAGATTCACCCCGGTCGTTGCGTCACAGTAATAATGACTAGTGAGCAGTCAAATCAAAGAGCCCCACCTTCACCATAGTAAGTTGCTGAGACGAAGCAACCATCATTTCTCTCTTCATTGAATCCGTTGTTACTCCCTCCATCTAGGTGTATAAGTCATCTTAGGTTGTGCATCGTGACCAAGGCGGAGGGGAAAACGAGAGAACTTAATGGTTTTTTGCTAATTAATAGCATTGCATGCAATGAACTAACCACTGCATGTCGTGTTTGGTAGTCTCAAGTCATTGAAAGCATGCATGGCCCACATTTCCTATTGGTTGATATGCCACGAAACAAGAAACAATGTGGGAGTTAATGTACATGCCTAAGTGTTTTGGGATTATTTGGTTTTCGTAAGGTGACTTATAGACCAAGACGGAGGGAGCACTCGAATATTCCCAGAGTAATAAGTTGCTCGGGCGAAGCAACCATCACTTTACCTTTCCCACAGTAAGTACTACCTCCTTCTTTATTCTAGAAACAACTACACGCGAATATTGGATGGTAGCAGCACAGCAACTGGATCAAAAATTGAAACCAACCAATGAACTACTACTAATGGTGAGCGTTTGCTAGTATCATGTACTCCATCTGCCCATGTATATAGGGCTTAATTCGTTTTCCGAGACTAACTTTGGCCCTGTTTGAATTTGTGGGTTAGAGTTAGTTTGACCTAGTTGGGGCTCAAATAGCCCTAAAGTATCCAAACATGAGGGTTAAATTGGAGCAAGTAGCACCAAACCCACCAAAAAAACTATCCCACCCAAGAGGTGCTAATTGGAGATAGTTCTCATTAGGCCCACTGAAAAATCACTTTTCTCTCTCTATCCCGCCAGCCAAGTGGTGCTAATTGGAGCTAGTTCTCGTGGGGCCCACTGAAAATCACTTTTCTCTCTCCATCAAGTGCATTTATTGTCAATCTAACCCTGTCATCCAAACACCTCTTTGGCTAGAGTTAGTTCAAGGTTAGTCATGAGTTAGTCTAACCTCTAGCTAAGTTAGTGGTGTAGGGTAGAACCCTAATCGGCCGACCTTTCACGAAAGGAGCGGATCCTGCGATGAACACGAAGAAGACGAGGAGGGAAACGAGGGAAAACACGGGGGAAACACTAAACCGACAAGAAATAGTCACACATGTGCTAGATGCTCGAGTACATAAGAAATCACACGATCCACGGACAACTAAGGACGATACAAAGGTAGTCGGTCTTCTTCGTGAGGAGGTCTTGAATCCACAAGGGGATCTTCCCATAACGGGGTCTTGAATCCAAAGGGATCTTCTCCGAAGAGGGGCCGCAGTCTCTCTCGTGGAGTAGATCCGATGTGGATGAGCAATGCTCTATCTCTAAATATGAGCTAAACCAATGCTAACCCTAGCTAGGATGAATAGGAGGTCTATTTATAGTCTTAGTTCAAATGGGGACGAAGTGAGGGGTTACATGGGCATCGGGCCCGAATCCTGTGCACATACAGGTACCGGACGTCCGCTGGGGACCGATCGTCCGGTGGCTCATGGGTGGCCGGACATCCAGTAAGCGCCGGTCGTCCGCTCGTTCTGGCTCGGATGCTGGTGTAGCTGATTTCCGGAAGTGGCTAGACGTCCACTCGCTGGGCTCGGGTGCAGGGACACCGGTCGTCCGGTCCGGGTCGGACGTCCGCTCGCTGGGGTTCGGCTCGAGCTTTAGGCTCTGGTCGACCGGTCGTCCGGTGGCTGGGACTTCTTCTCTGGCTCCTCTTCTTCTCTGTCTTCATGGCCATCTTCCTCTTCTGATCCTCCTTTCTCCTTAGCTTCTTCATGGCCAACTCCTTAATACTTGAGTATGCACAATGTCTTCGTTTGAGGTAGTAGCCATGTCTCATGTGCGTCGAAGTGGAAATGTGAGAGGAGAGATGTATTTCTATATTTGGGCACTCGCCAGTCGCACACGACCTCATTTTGTCGAGCGTGTGTGCCAGGAGGGCATATCCCTGACGGTTTCTTGGTCGTGTGGGAAGGACCCCCCTATCGCCCACACTCACTTGGTGACGGTTCCAAATGCCGTCGTGGAAAGGCGTTAAAAACCATTTGTTTAGGACCGACGCGCACCAGTGGAGGGTCGGGTACCACGTGTAGATGGAACAAAGTTTGAATTGAGGCCTTCGTATTAAATAAAGTTATATTCCTCAATGGCACGTACAGAATAAAAAACTATTGTCGTCGGGAAAAAAGAAAAATCCGCTCCACTATATACAATGGAGCCTGCCTGCCGGGGTTTGTCTCTCGTCACACTATCTCACACAAGGCGGCGGTGGCCTCTCTCTCTCACCGTTGGTCACTGATCCATCTGCATCACGTTCGCCGGTGGAAAGGGTGGATGTGCATCGTTTCTCCATTCGACGGTGTTGATGCAGCATGTCCCGATCTGTGGTACCCGTCGTTCTCTCTAACCAAGCTCCGGCGATGTAGGGCCTTCGCCACTTGCTCGCTGCCACAGTATGGGCATATCTCGGCTGTCGGCGCCCTCCTAGTTAGATCCTGACGACCCTCAGGTACAGCTTCCTCCGGCCTTGCTCCGCTGCCCATCTTCCCATGTTGCTGCATGTGGAAAATCCTGCATGTGGATCTTCTTTAGTTGTTTGCTTAAAATGTATCTCGGCCGGTGTACTTTCCATCTTGCAATCTCATCCTCAAACCATTTTTCATAAACCACCATGCTGCTATCTTTCCCTTATTACATGGAAAATGCTTCTTTTTGTCGGCGTATGTGTCTTCAACTCGTGTTATTGGGCAGTAATTGTTTCCTTTCTACCTCCTTTTGCAAACAGGGCTATCCATTTCACCTTGTTGCTATAGCGACCTTTTGGTGAAATGCACAAATCACTTTTTTCTTAAGAGTGTTTTGTGCAGTTCCGCCAAAATGTCACATGGGCAACGTTTTTATATTTGTATGGGATAGCAGAAAGGGAGATTGGTTTTGCTATCCTACTCATCCAACTACGTTCCTAATCTTCTCCAACAAGCAGTTAGTCCTAAAGAGAGATTGCAGAGGTGATCGACTTCTATTTGTGTGTGTTATGTTTCATCATCTAGTTCCACTATTATTGTAATCACACCGACTGAATATCTTTGCAAATAGGGATAATCAGCTCGATTTTAGTGGAGCTGCACAAAATTATCGGATTGGGATGTCCTCCATACACCTCCTTTTTGGCTACAGAGCTGGGTGAAACTAGCTGCCAACCAATGAACACTGCACCCAGGAAATGGAGCCATGCCTACGAACAACATCGATCAATTATATTTTTGTCTTTATTTGTACACCTTCTCACAAATTTCTCTTCAGTGGTGATGTGAATATTGGCGCTGATCTGCGAACCATTGAGATGCATTAGCAGCCATGGTAGTTTCATTTGTATTTGATGGAATGTTGTAACGAGACAATCTTGAGGCAAGAGGACACATGAATCCTAAGTTGAAGCCTTTTTATCCTGGGGAACCAAAGTTGAAACCTTCATAGCATCACAATACAATTTCATTATGCTGGAAAATTATGCGTACATATAAACAAATCCTAAAGGATTGATAGCAATGCCAGAAACAATGCAACTTCGTTTCGCCGACATGTGGGACATCCTTCATCTGGCTCCACCTACCATGCAGCAATATTGAGTGCACAAGTGCAGGGAAGATTCACCCCGGTCATTGCGTCACAGTAATAATGACTAGTGAGCAGTCAAATCAAAGAGCCCCACCTTCACCACAGTATGTTGCTGAGACGAAGCAACCATCATTTATCTCTTCATTGAATCCGTTGGTACTCCCTCCATCTAGGTGTATAAGTCATCTTAGGTTGTGCATCGTGACCAAGGCGGAGGGGAAAACGAGAGAACTTAATGGTTTTTTGCTAATTAATAGCATTGCATGCAATGAACTAACCACTGCATGTTGTGTTTGGTAGTCTCAAGTCATTGAAAGCATGCACGGCCCACATTTCATATTGGTTGATATGTCACGAAACAAGAAACAATGTGGGAGTTAATGTACATGCCTAAGTGTTTTGGGATTATTTGGTTTTCGTAAGGTGACTTATAGACCAAGACGGAGGGAGCACTCCAATATTCCCAGAGTAATAAGTTGCTCGGGCGAAGCAACCATCACCTTACCTTTCCCACAGTAAGTAGTACCTCCTTCTTTATTCTAGAAACAACTACATGCGAATATTGGATGGTAGCAGCACAGCAACTGGATCAAAAATTGAAACCAACCAATGAACTACTACTAATGGTGAGCGTTTGCTAGTATCATGTACTCCATCTGTCCATGTATATACGGCTTAACTCGTTTTTCGAGACTAACTTTGGCCATGTTTGAATTTGTGGGTTAGAGTTAGTTTGACCTAGTTGGGGCTCAAATAGCCCTAAAGTATCCAAACATGAGGGTTAAATTGGAGCAAGTAGCACCAAACCCACCAAAAAAACTATCCCACCCAAGAGGTGCTAATTGGAGATAGTTCTCATTAGGCCCACTGAAAAATCACTTTTCTCTCTCTATCCCGCCAGCCTAGTGGTGCTAATTGGAGCTAGTTCTCATGGGGCCCACTGAAAATCACTTTTCTCTCTCCATCAAGTGCATTTATTGTCAATCTAACCCTGTCATCCAAACACCTCTTTGGCTAGAGTTAGTTCAGGGTTAGTCATGAGTTAGTCTAACCTGTAGCTAAGTTAGTGGTGTAGGGTAGAACCCTAATCGGCCGACCTTTCACGAAAGGAGCGGATCCCGCGATGAACACGAAGAAGACGAGGAGGGAAACGAGGGAAAACACGGGGGAAACACTGAACCAACAAGAAATAGTCACACATGTGCTAGATGCTCGAGTACATAAGAAATCACACAATCCACGAACAACTAAGGATGATACAAAGGTAGCCGGTCTTCTCCGTGAGGAGGTCTTGAATCCACAAGGGGATCTTCCCATAACGGGGTCTTGAATCCAAAGGGATCTTCTCCGAAGAGGGGCCGCAGTCTCTCTCGTGGAGTAGATCCGATGTGGATGAGCAATGCTCTATCTCTAAATATGAGCTAAACCAATGCTAACCCTAGCTAGGATGAATAGGAGGTCTATTTATAGTCTTAGTTCAAATGGGGACGAAGTGAGGGGTTACATGGGCATCGGGCCCGAATCCTGTGCACATACAGGTACCGGACGTCCGCTGGGGACCGATCGTCCGGTGGCTCATGGGCGGCCGGACGTCCAGTAAGCGCCGGTCGTCCGCTCGTTCTGGCTCGGATGCTGGTGTAGCGGATTTCCGGAAATGGCTGGACGTCCACTCGCTGGGCTTGGGTGCAGGGGCACCGGTCGTCCGGTCCGGGTCGGACGTCCGCTCGCTGGGGTTCGGCTCGAGCTTTAGGCTCTGGACGACCGGTCGTCCGGTGGCTGGGACTTCTTCTCTGGCTCCTCTTCTTCTCCATCTTCATGGCCATCTTCCTCTTCTGATCCTCCTTGCTCCTTTGCTTCTTCATGGCCAACTCCTTAATACCTGAGTATGCACAATGTCTTCGTTTGAGGTAGTAGCCATGTCTCATGTGCGTCGAAGTGGAAATGTGAGAGGAGAGACGTATTTATGTATTTGGGCACTCGCCAGTCGCACACGACCTCATTTTGTCGAGCGTGTGTGCCAGGAGGGCATATCCCTGACGGTTTCTTGGTCGTGTGGGAAGGACCCCCTATCGCCCACACTCACTTGGTGACGGTTCCAAATGCCGTCGCGGAAAGGGGTTAAAAACCGTTTGTTTAGGACCGACGCACACCAGTGGAGGGTCGGGTACCACGTGTAGATGGAACAAAGTTTGAATTGATACCTTCGTATTAAATAAAGTTATATTCCTTAATGGCACGTACAGAATAAAAAACTATTGTCATCGGGAAAAAGGAAAATTTCGCTCCACTATATACAATGGAGCCTGCCTGCCGGGGTTTGTCTCTCGTCACACTATCTCACACAAGGCGGCGGTGGCCTCTCTCTCTCACCGTTGGTCACTGATCCGTCCGCATCACGTTCGCCGGTGGAAAGGGAGGATGTGCATCATTCCTCCATTCGACGGTGTTGATGCAGCACGTCCCGATCCGCGGTACCCGTCGTTCTCTCTAACCAAGCTCCAGCGATGTAGGGCCTTCGCCACTTGCTCGCTACCACAGTATGGGTAGATCTCGACTGCCGGCGCCCTCCTGGTTAGATGCTAACGACTCTCAGGTACAGCTTCCTCCGGCCTTGCTCCGCTTCCCATCTTCCCATGTTGCTGCAGGTGGAAAATCCTGCATGTGGATCTTCTTTATTTGTTTGCTTAAAACGTATCTCGGCCGGTGTACTTTCCATCTTGCAATCTCATCCTCAACCATTTTTCATAAACCACCATGCTGCTATCTTTCCCTTATTACATGGAAAATGCTTATTTTTGTCGGCGTATGTGTCTTCAACTTGTGTTATTGGGTAGTAATTGTTTCCTTTCTACCCCCTTGTGCAAACAGGGCTATCCATTTCACCTCGTTGCTATTGCGACCTTTTGGTGAAATGCACAAATCACTTTTTTCTTAAGAGTGTTTTGTGCAGTTCCGCCAAAATGTCACATGGGCAACGCTTTTACATTTTTATGGGACTGCATAAAGGGAGATTGGTTTGCTATCCTACTCATCCAACTACGTTCCTAATCTTCTCCAACAAGTAGTTAGTCCTAAAGAGAGATTGCAGAGGTGATCGACTTCTATTTGTGTGTGTTATGTTTCATCATCTAGTTCCACTATTATTGTAATCACACCGACTGAATATCTTTGCAAATAGGGATAATCAGCTCGATTTTAGTGGAGCTGCACAAAATGATCGGATTGGGATGTCCTCCATACACCTCTTTTTTGGCTACAGAGCTGGGTGAAACTAGCTGCCAACCAATGAACACTGCGCCCAGGAAATGGAGCCATGCCTACGAACAACATCGATCAATTATATTTTTTTCTTTATTTGTACAGCTTCTCACAAATTTCTCTTTAGTGGTGATGTGAATATTGGCCCTGATCTGCGAACCATTGAGATGCATTAGCAGCCATGGTAGTTTCATTTGTATTTGATGGAATGTTGTAACGATACAATCTTGAGGCAAGAGGACACATGAATCCTAAGTTGAAGCCTTTTTTCCTGGGGAACCAAAGTTGAAACCTTCATAGCATCACAGTACAATTTCATTATGCTGGAAAATTATGCGTACATATAAACAAATCCTAAAGGATTGATAGCAATGCCAGAAACAATGCAACTTCGTTTCGCCGACATGTGGGACATCCTTCATCTGGCTCCACCTACCATGCAGCAATATTGAGTGCACAAGTGCAGGGAAGATTCACCCCGGTCATTGCGTCACAGTAATAATGACTAGTGAGCAGTCAAATCAAAGAGCCCCACCTTCACCACAGTATGTTGCTGAGACGAAGCAACCATCATTTATCTCTTCATTGAATCCGTTGGTACTCCCTCCATCTAGGTGTATAAGTCATCTTAGGTTGTGCATCCTGACCAAGGCGGAGGGGAAAACGAGAGAACTTAATGGTTTTTTGCTAATTAATAGCATTGCATGCAATGAACTAACCACTACATGTCGTGTTTGGTAGTCTCAAGTCATTGAAAGCATGCACGGCCCACATTTCATATTGGTTGATATGTCACGAAACAAGAAACAATGTGGGAGTTAATGTACATGCCTAAGTGTTTTGGGATTATTTGGTTTTCGTAAGGTGACTTATAGACCAAGACGGAGGGAGCACTCCAATATTCCCAGAGTAATAAGTTGCTCGGGCGAAGCAACCATCACCTTACCTTTCCCACAGTAAGTAGTACCTCCTTCTTTATTCTAGAAACAACTACATGCGAATATTGGATGGTAGCAGCATAGAAACTGGATCAAAAATTGAAACCAACCAATGAACTACTACTAATGGTGAGTGTTTGCTAGTATTATGTACTCCATCTGTCCATGTATATACGGCTTAACTCGTTTTTCGAGACTAACTTTGGCCATGTTTGAATTTGTGGGTTAGAGTTAGTTTGACCTAGTTGGGGCTCAAATAGCCCTAAAGTATCCAAACATGAGGGTTAAATTGGAGCAAGTAGCACCAAACCCACCAAAAAAACTATCCCACCCAAGAGGTGCTAATTGGAGATAGTTCTCATTAGGCCCACTGAAAAATCACTTTTCTCTCTCTATCCCGCCAGCCAAGTGGTGCTAATTGGAGCTAGTTCTCATGGGGCCCACTGAAAATCACTTTTCTCTCTCCATCAAGTGCATTTATTGTCAATCTAACCCTGTCATCCAAACACCTCTTTGGCTAGAGTTAGTTCAGGGTTAGTCATGAGTTAGTCTAACCTGTAGCTAAGTTAGTGGTGTAGGGTAGAACCCTAATTGGTCGACCTTTCATGAAAGGAGCGGATCCCGCGATGGACACGAAGAAGACGAGGAGGGAAACGAGGGAAAACACGGGGGAAACACTAAACCAACAAGAAATAGTCACACATGTGCTAGATGCTCGAGTACATAAGAAATCACACGATCCACGGACAACTAAGGACGATACAAAGGTAGCCGGTCTTCTCCGTGAGGAGGTCTTGAATCCACAAGGGGATCTTCCCATAACGGGGTCTTGAATCCAAAGGGATCTTCTCCGAAGAGGGGCCGCAGTCTCTCTCGTGGAGTAGATCCGATGTGGATGAGCAATGCTCTATCTCTAAATATGAGCCAAACCAATGCTAACCCTAGCTAGGATGAATAGGAGGTCTATTTATAGTCTTAGTTCAAATGGGGACGAAGTGAGGGGTTACATGGGCATCGGGCCCGAATCCTGTGCACATACAGGTACTGGACGTCCACTGGGGACCGATCGTCCGGTGGCTCATGGGCGGCCGGACGTCCTGTTAGCGCCGGTCGTCCGCTCATTCTGGCTCGGATGCTGGTGTAGCGGATTTCCGGAAGTGGCTGGACGTCCACTCGCTGGGCTCGGGTGCAAGGGCACCGGTCGTCCGGTCCGGGTCGGACGTCCGCTCGCTGGGGTTTGGCTCGAGCTTTAGGCTCTGGACGACCGGTCGTCCGGTGGCTGGGACTTCTTCTCTGGCTCCTCTTCTTCTCCGTCTTCATGGCCATCTTCCTCTTCTGATCCTCCTTGCTCCTTAGCTTCTTCATGGCCAACTCCTTAATACCTGAGTATGCACAATGTCTTCGTTTGAGGTAGTAGCCATGTCTCATGTGCGTCGAAGTGGAAATGTGAGAGGAGAGACGTATTTATGTATTTGGGCACTCGCCAGTCGCACACGACCTCATTTTGTCGAGTGTGTGTGCCAGGAGGCATATCCCTGACGGTTTCTTGGTCGTGTGGGAAGGACCCCCTATCGCCCACACTCACTTGGTGACGGTTCCAAATGCCGTCGCGGAAAGGGGTTAAAAACCGTTTGTTTTGGACCGATGCACACCAGTGGAGGGTCGGGTACCACATGTAGATGGAACAAAGTTTGAATTGATGCCTTCGTATTAAATAAAGTTATATTCCTCAATGCCACGTACAGAATAAAAAACTATTGTTGTCGGGAAAAAAGAAAAATTCGCTCCACTATATACAATGGAGCCTGCCTGCCGGGGTTTGTCTCTCGTCACACTATCTCACACAAGGCGGCGGTGGCCTCTCTCTTTCACCATTGGTCACTGATCCGTCCGCATCACGTTCGCCGGTGGAAAGGGAGGATGTGCATCATTCCTCCATTCGACGGTGTTGATGCAGCACGTCCCGATCTGCGGTACCCGTCGTTCTCTCTAACCAAGCTCCGGCGATGTAGGGCCTTCGCCACTTGCTCGCTGCCACAGTATGGGCAGATCTCGGCTGCCGGCGCCCTCCTTGTTAGATCCTAACGACTCTCAGGTACAGCTTCCTCCGGCCTTGCTCCGCTTCCCATCTTCCCATGTTGCTGCATGTGGAAAATTCTGCATGTGGATCTTCTTTAGTTGTTTCCTTAAAACGTATCTCGGCCGGTGTACTTTCCATCTTGCAATCTCATCCTCAACCGTTTTTCATAAACCACCATGCTGCTATCTTTCCCTTATTACATGGAAAATGCTTCTTTTTGTCGGCGTATGTGTCTTCAGCTTGTGTTGTTGGGCAGTAGTTGTTTCATTTCTACCTTCTTTTGCAAACAGGGCTATCCATTTCACCTCGTTGCTATTGCGACCTTTTGGTGAAATGCACAAATCACTTTTTTCTTAAGAGTGTTTTGTGCAGTTCCGCCAAAATGTCACATGGGCAACGTTTTTACATTTGTATGGGACTGCATAAAGGGAGATTGGTTTTGCTATCCTACTCATCCAACTACGTTCCTAATCTTCAACAACAAGTAGTTAGTCCTAAAGAGAGATTGCAGAGGTGATCGACTTCTATTTGTGTGTGTTATGTTTCATCATCTAGTTCCAGTATTATTGTAATCACACCGACTGAATATCTTTGCAAACAGGGATAATCAGCTCGATTTTAGTGGAGCTGCACAAAATGATCGGATTGGGATGTCCTCCATACACCTCTTTTTTGGCTACAGAGCTGGGTGAAACTAGCTGCCAACCAATGAACACTGCGCCCAGGAAATGGAGCCATGCCTACGAACAACATCGATCAATTATATTTTTTCTTTATTTGTACACCTTCTCACAAATTTCTCTTTAGTGGTGATGTGAATATTGGCGCTGATCTGCGAACCACTGAGATGCATTAGCAGCCATGGTAGTTTCATTTGTATTTGATGGAATGTTGTAACGAGACAATCTTGAGGCAAGAGGACACATGAATCCTAAGTTGAAGCCTTTTTTTCCTGGGGAACCAAAGTTGAAACCTTCATAGCATCACAATACAATTTCATTATGCTGGAAAATTATGCGTACATATAAACGAATCCTGAAGGATTGATAGCAATGCCAGAAACAATTCAACTTTGTTTCGCCGACATGTGGGACATCCTTCATCTAGCTCCACCTACCATGCAGCAATATTGAGTGCACAAGTGCAGGGAAGATTCACCCCGGTCGTTGCGTCACAGTAATAATGACTAGTGAGCAGTCAAATCAAAGAGCCCCACCTTTACCACAGTAAGTTGCTGAGACGAAGCATCCATCATTTCTCTCTTCATTGAATCCGTTGGTACTCCCTCCATCTAGGTGTATAAGTCATCTTAGGTTGTGTATCGTGACCAAGGCGGAGGGGAAAATGAGAGAACTTAATGGTTTTTTGCTAATTAATAGCATTGCATGCAATGAACTAAGCACTGCATGTCGTGTTTGGTAGTCTCAAGTCATTAAAAGCATGCACGGCCCACATTTCCTATTGGTTGATATGTCACGAAACAAGAAACAATGTGGGAGTTAATGTACATGCCTAAGTGTTTTGGGATTTTGGTTTTCGTAAGGTGACTTATAGACCAAGACGGAGGGAGCACTCCAATATTCCCAGAGTAATAAGTTGCTCGGGCGAAGCAACCATCACTTTACCTTTCCCACGGTAAGTACTACCTCCTTCTTTATTCTAGAAACAACTACACGCGAATATTGGATGGTAGCAGCACAGCAACTGGATCAAAAATTGAAACCAACCAATGAACTACTACTAATGGTGAGCGTTTGCTAGTATCATGTACTCCATCTGTCCATGTATATAGGGCTTAATTCGTTTTCCGAGACTAACTTTGGCCCTGTTTGGATTTGTGGGTTAGAGTTAGTTTGACCTAGTTGGGGCTCAAATAGCCCTAAAGTATCCAAACATGAGGGTTAAATTGGAGCAAGTAGCACGAAACCCACCAAAAAAAAACTATCCCACCCAAGAGGTGCTAATTGGAGATAGTTCTTATTAGGCCCACTCAAAAATCACTTTTCTCTCTCTATCCCGCCAGCCAAGTGGTGCTAATTGGAGCTAGTTCTCGTGGGGCCCACTAAAAATCACTTTTCTCTCTCCATCAAGTGCATTTATTGTCAATCTAACCCTGTCATCCAAACACCTCTGTGGCTAGAGTTAGTTCAGGGTTAGTCATGAGTTAGTCTAACCTCTAGCTAAGTTAGTGGTGTAGGGTAGAACCCTAATCGGCCGACCTTTCATGAAAGGAGCGGATCCCACGATGAACACGAAGAAGACGAGGAGGGAAACGAGGGAAAACATGGGGGAAAGACGAGAGAGACACTAAACCAACAAGAAATAGTCACACATGTGCTAGATCCTCGAGTACATAAGAAATCACACAATCCACGGAAAACTAAGGACGATACAAAGGTAGCCGGTCTTCTCCGTGAGGAGGTCTTGATACACAAGGGGATCTTCCCATAACGGGGTCTTGAATCCAAAGGGATCTTCTCCGAAGAGGGGCCGTGGTCTCTCTCGTGGTGTAGATCCGATGTGGATGAGCAATGCTCTATCTCTAAATATGAGCTAAACCAATGCTAACCCTAGCTAGGATGAATAGGAGGTCTATTTATAGTCTTAGTTCAAATGGGGACGAAGTGAGGGGTTACATGGGCCTCGCGCCCGAATCCTGTGCACATACAGGTACCGGACGTCTGCTGGGGACCGATTGTCCGGTGGCTCATGGGCGGTCGGACGTCCAGTAAGCGCCGGTCGTCTGCTCGTTCTGGCTCGGATGCTGGTGTAGCGGATTTCCGGAAGTGGCTGGTCGTCCAGTCGCCGGATGTCCGGTGGCGCCGGACGTCCACTCGCTGGGCTCGGGTGCAGGGGCACCGGTCGTCCGGTCTGGGCCGGACGTCCGCTCGCTGGAGCTTTAGGCTCCGGACGACCGGTCGTCCGGTGGCTGGGACTTCTTCTCCGTCTCCTCTTCTTCTCTGTCTTCATGGCCATCTTCCTCTTCTGATCCTCCTTTCTCCTTAGCTTCTTCATGGCCAACTCCTTAATACCTGAGTATGCACAATGTCTCCGTTTGAGGTAGTAGCCATGTCTCATGTGCGTGAAGTGGAAATGTGAGAGGAGAGATGTCACCTCGGTTTCGAGAGATCTTGCACGTGCTCGTGTCATGGGTCTGGTAGGCACTTGGTGAGACAATGGTAGGTCCATGGGGATGACCTTGGGATGCTCCGCATCATCTCCCCTCCCTTGGGGAAGATCTGTCCTCGGATCAAATTCTTCATTACCATGGTAGGGAGAGAGATCTTTGACGTTGAAGATGTCGCTCACGGAGTACTTGCCGCGTGGAATGTCAATCTTGTATGCATTGTTGTTGTAGCGTGCAAGCACCTTGAAGGGTCCATCCACTCGTGGTCGAAGTTTGGACTTGCGTTCTTGGGGAAAGCGGTCCTTGTGAAGGTGTAGCCACACATGATCTCCAATGTTGAATACCATAGGGTGCTTATTGATGTTGAGCTTGGTCGCAAGTCGTTGTACTTGGCGCTCAATGGTATGATTTGTATCTTCATGCACCTTCTTGAGATGATTCACACATGCACTTGCATCCAAATTGATGCGCTCTTGGAGTGGTAGAGGAAGAATGTCCAATTGTGAAAATGGATTGAATCCATAGACGACCTCGAAGAGGGGCTTGTCAGCTGTTGAGTGATTCTCTTGTGTTTCCCCTTGTGTTCTTCGTGTTCTTCGCGGGATCCGCTCCTGTTGTGAAATATCAGGCCACTAGGGTTCCACCCTACATCATCTACCCTACATCATCCTTCAAGTCCACTTAGTAGGAGTTCTACTGTAATGGTGTATACGGATAGGATTCCACTAAACCTACAAGATCTCCCTAACGCGTCATCAACAACTACCACCTCGACTACATCTTGGTATTCATGCCACCATTTTGAGACCATACCATAAGCAAGAACGGTAACCTCGTCTTGGTATTGGACATATCACTCTTGCCATTACGTTGATAGCCATCATAGCTGTGACAGCCTGATTTTTGCCCTCTCTTATTTGCCTGATTTTCATTTGGCTTTAGTTTGAAATTTGGAATTTTTGAATCTTTTCATATGGACTTAAACACTTGGGTACCCGTGGCTTTCACCCAAGTGCATCATTACCCTCTCTAATCATCGTTCCCCTTCTGATCCACTCAAAATAATCTTGGGAATATTTTTCTTAAATGAAAAGTATTCATTTTTCCTCTCTAAAACCCTAGCTAGTTGAATGAGCTCCAAAGCAACCCTAATTTTTCTTGCCCACAAAAATCTGAGAAAATTCACAAATATTCTTTAAACCCTAGGGCACCTTCCTGAGCAAAAATATTTCATCACTTTTTGGAATATTTTTGCTACAGAGAATATTTTCTGTTCTCGACAGAAATGGTGGTTTCTACAGCAACTACCATTTTACTTGCTCCTTTGTGCCTGAATTTTCTTGTGCATCATCACCTTAGTAGATGATGGCTAGCCTCCAATGCACAGCCCCCCACTCCCAGCCATTTGACCTCAGTAACATCTCAAAGTTACTGATCAGAAACTTACCTGGCTTGTAAAATCTTCTCTACTGCATCTCGAGCCAAACCAAAGCATGGTAATCTTCAAAACTACCACGAACAACAAGCCAGACATGCATGATCTTTGGACGTTGGTCGGCCTGAGGGAAGAGTTCACGTGGTGACCACGCGTGTCCATGATGACAGCATGCTTTTCGACGCGCTCTGAGTGCCGCCGAGCGCTCTGTTCGCGCGTGCTCGCTTCCCCCGTCTGCCCGAGCGTGCCAAACTTCGCCACCTTCCTTGTCTCAATGCCATTAACTCCCCCCTGGCGTTCGCCGACGCCGGAGCTCGCCGCAGCGAGCACGGGCGTGGCCCGGCCAACGCCACAGTGCGCTCTGCACTGTGCTCGTCGCCTTCCTCTTGATCCTATGCTCGTCCCCGTTTTCCCACAGTCCCCACGTGAGCTGCGTCGCCTTCTCCCCCTCTCACTGACGCCGCTCGTCACCGGGTGCAGCGTCCAGGTGTCGCCGGTGGAGCCCCGATCCACCCCCGACACTCACCTATAAAAGGAGCCACCCCCAGCCTCCTCGAGTACCATCCTCCACTCCCACACACTCCACAAATGTGTAGATAGCCATAGCCCGGCCGGGCAGGCCATGGGCCGCCGTCCCCGACCCCGAGCTCGCCGGCGATCCCCTCGGGTCGTCGCGGTAGCTCTAGCCCCTCCCAGGCCCGGGCGATCCTTCCAGGGCCTCCGCCTCTCTCCGGTGAAGCCGTTCCGTCCCCCTGGAGCCCCTGAAGTTGCCTCTGCTCGCCGTCTTCCTCATCTCCGGCGAGCACCACTCTCTGCCTCTGCTTGCGAGGTTGATTCTGACGTCGTCCGACCACCCCTAGTGATGCTACGGGTACGGGCAGGTGCGCCTCCATCCCCTCTCTTGATCCCTCCCTCTCGTTTTGGCCAAGGAGCCCTCGTCACAGGCGAGAGCTCCGGCAAAGCTGTGACCCCCTCTATTTCCTTCTCCCCCTCCACCTCACCTGACTAGCGGGGCCCGCTAGTCAGCCACTCTATACGCGCGCGAAGCGGTACGAGTGGTGGCGCCTTGAGGCTTTACGCCTTCGACGTCACCCCCTAGTCTATTTTATTTAAATTCAAATTCAACTAATTTCCAGAGAGCTTCAAACAACTATAACTCTTCAACCATAAGTGCAAATGAATTAATTCTTTTTGCATTATGTTCTTTGCAAAGAAATCTAGCAGCTCCCCAAAAATGAGATTTTTCCGAGCTGTCTAGAATTTCTGGTGATTTTCATAATTGTTCTTGATATTTTATTCTTGTGCTTAAAATTATTTTCAGAGGGTGAGGCTTGTCTTGAGGATCACCAGAAGGCTTGTGAACCGCATCTACACTAAGGCAAGCCAAAACAACATTTTCATGGTGCCATTTTAATATTTATGATTTTCTTACTTGAATGAAATGATTAATCCATGCATTTAAATAACTATTATGTTATTTATATTATGTTAAGTGTTTGTTAGTTATTATGCTTGATTTACAAAATGTTTGAAACTAGTTTAGTTGGTAACAAAAGCTAAGATCTACTTGTGGTAATGATAAAATGATTTGTTACGCATATGAGTAATTACTTAAAGTTATTTTCTTGCACAAATAAAATAGTAAAATTTGCTAGAAAATATGCTGTTAAGTGCTTGTTTAGCCATTTTGCTTGATTTACAGAATGTTTGAACCTAACTTGGTTGGTAAAGAAATTAGGATTTGCTTGTGGTGATGATAGTATAATTTTTGCTATGCATATGAGAAATTAATCGAAGTTATTTTCTTGCATGAGAAAAATAATAAAACTTGCTACAAAATATCTTGTTAAAGTGAGAGTTACCCTGACCAGGAAAGTAATATAAGTTGTTGATGTTTATGCTTAGTGTGAATATGGTTGACATCAGTCATTTTCGTTAATATGTGATGCATGTGTAGTATTGCATTTCATGGCATGCTATGACACCGGTCATTTTCATTTTAAGTTGAACCTGACTATAACTCAACTTGAATATATCGTTGACTGGGTCATGGTGCCGCTGAATCAAGTTTTTCCCAGTGCAACTACATTTGCCTTTGTGGGAAGGCCTTGATTCGGTCCATTGACATGCCTCTGGTCAGTGCCTCCAACTAGGGAAGGTTATGGGCATGCTTACCCTGGCCCAGTAAGCAGGCATAACCTTGTGTGCCCGTTGTTGAGATTATGGTACCGGGTCCCCGAGTGGGATCGTTTTGGCCATGACGGTGGTTGTTGTGTCTTTGGTATACACGGGGCCACCCAGGACTAGCCCATTGGGGATTGGGTCGGAGTGGCCGGGAGAGTGTCATGGCAATGGAGGGGTTTCGTCGAAATGCCATTGGTCCACCCGAATGGGAGTGCGATGCCATGGGTTCCGTGGTGTGGGTATAGTGTGCTACCTCTGCAGAGTGTATAATCTATCGGTAGCTGAGTCCATGGTCACGGAAGCCTCGTAGTAGGTCCCATGATGAGTCAACGTTTAATAAATTTGCACACTAAGTTATGAACTTTGCACTGTTGATGATGGCGGAAAGGCCATCGAGATGTTAGAGACCGAATATTGGTCGTGGTTGTGATCGCCGTAAGGATCACGATTTACTCTTGTCAAGGCCACGATGGTGGTTTGTTTGTGATCCAAGAACGATCACGGTTGGTAAGTCCGTCCCGAGGGACATTTATCACAAGAGCATGATCACATCATGTTGGAACATTATTGCATTATTAATTGGTTAATTATCATGATATTGTTTGTCATTATGATTATGCATGTTGTGAGATTGCAAGTACATTCAATGTACTGACCTGGCGTGTCATGCCAGATTTCAGGAAAGTCTTATTGGAAAGGAGTGCTGCTCGAGTCTAGATCGTGTCCACATCGGTGTCCCTATGCTATGGAGTTTCCGCTACGATGTTGTTCCGCTGCCGCGTAGTTGTTATGATCGAGGCCCCTTTATGTTCACTAAATAATGTACATATTGTTCAGCCGCACCGTGTGTGCCGCTTGGCCTCGACCCCTATTGTAATATAAACTCTGAACCGCTAGCATCAATAAAGCGGTTATTTTCTGTACCAAGATGTTGTGTGTTGCCAGAAGACATGGTCTCTGGGTTGGCAATGCATGGTAAACCGGTCACTCTGAGTCGGGGTGCCACAATGCTTGGTATCAGAGCCGCGCTGACTGTAGGCCACGCTAGACTACGACGTGTTAACTAGACGTTAGATACGAGTTTAAGTGGAGTGTCGGTAGCATTTGGAGCTGGTCGTTGCATTTCATGCACCTGATTTATATTTATTTTTTATGCTAACCTGCTAATGGTTGTGAGTGTAGATGGCTCTGGTGCCGTATCCGTGCCAGTTGCAGCTGATGCCGTACACGTCACCGCACCTCCTTCGCAACATGTGGCGTCGGCTGTACCCCTTCAGAGATGACCCAGTCTATCATGTGTACCGGGAGCGTCTAGCTGATTCAGTGTATGAGTATCACGCAGTGGTTACTCTGTGCACTAGTTCCGATTCCAGCTCTTACACTCGTACTTCTTGAAGCGGTTACGCCTCTACCGCTTCTCAGGATGTCCAGTTTGCTGCATTCGAGGTCCTTGTCGAGCTTCGCTACAACGAGGTCCAAATGCAGAACCACCCAGGTTTCTATTACTACCCTTCTCTGCACGACAATGGTCATGTCCGTTTCCCTATCATTGATCCGGAGTCTGATAGTGTTGCTAGCCACATTGCTCGTTATGCCACTGCTACCTATCTTATGATCCACGAGCTGGTCTGAGAGCTGACTCGTGCCCGTACTGCTTTAGCTGCTGCTTTGGTCACTACTAGATCTGCCACTACTCCCTCCTCTCTAGGATTTACTCCTTATATTCCATCCAGTTCTAGTTCCCCTGTTTCACCGGTTACTCCCCCGAGTAGCTTGGGCACCTCGACGGTGAACCCTCTCAGTACTCCTGCCGAGTGGGTTTCACTTCTCACTACTCTTGTAGCCCCGATGCTTCATCCTACCCCTGCCCCAGAGGGAGAGCCCTCGAGGCAGCATCGTCGTGTTACCTTTAACCCGGAGGTTTCCGTTAACCTCGTCAGTTCAGGATCTGAGTCCACTTCAGGGGAGGACACCGCAGCACCAGCAGAGCAGTAGTACCTCTGAGTATTCGCAGTCGTCCGGATGATGTACGGATGTAGTCGTACGCGTCATGATGTTTTGTTGCATGTATGAGAGTAGTTGAACCTGGCATATTGTTTATCTTTCATGTATGAGTCTATGTATAATTATGTTGGGACTTTATTCGCCGTATTTTCTTCGCTCTTTTGTTTTCTTTCGGGATTTGTTGCTGGCTTTTCCCCAAATTTATTCTTGGATGTTTCTCATCTCGATTGCGTTGTCTTGGGAAAAATCCACAATAGGATGACGCGGGGAGGTAGCAGTAGAAACGTTCGTGAGGGAACTCCTGTTCGTCGTTCCGCACGACAGGCAGGACATTCTCCCGAGTCGTACGTTCCGCCACCGCCTCCACCGCCAAATCCACCCTCCACCAAGAAAATTCTGCGTATGTTTGAGGAAAGAAGGAACAATAATCTGATTGAAATATTAATAAGTGTGCAAGCTATGGTCGAACAGAATGGAAATCAGAACAGTCATTACTCAAAGCTGTCAGATTTTCAAAGGACCAAGCCTCCCAGTTTCAGTCAGATTGTTGACCCATTGGATGCAGGCGATTGGTTGCGTACCATTGAGAAAAAGCTTGAGATTGCTCATACTGAAGAAAATGATAAAGTTCCATTTGAAACTCATTACCTTGAAGGCGCTGCTGCCATATGGTAGGGAAATACAAAAGCCATGTGGCCTGTTGATGAAGAAATCACCTGGGAAAAATTTAAGGATCAGTTCTGGAAATATCATATCCCTACTGGAGCTATGAAGATTAAGCAGCGTGAATTTCTTGCACTCATCCAAGGAAGTCAGTCGGTGAGTGAATGTAGCGACCCAACCTCAAAAGGTCAAGTCTCTGTGCTTCAGTGTCATCCCTGGATCGGTAATGCTGACACACACAGTACTCGAGGATTTATAACAGAGAACTTATTACAATAAATATGGCTTAAGGCCATCTAATACGATAACAGCGGAAGGCTTGGAAGATAAAGTGAGTCCATCAACTCCAACGGCATAGCTGAGCTGCACGGCAACGACCTAACGAACCTTAATCCTCGTCGGAAAAGTCTGCAACATAATACGTTGCAGCCCGAAAACGGGTCAGCACATGGAATATGCTGCCAAAGTAACACAGTAGAGCAAGAACAGAATAATGCTATCACTACATGCATATTTGGCTGGTGGAAAGCTCTATGGTTACAGTTTTTGCGAAAAGCCAATTTTTCCCTACAACAAAGGAATAGATTTAATTTAACTATCATGGTAGTTGAAACATCATTGAGAAGGTTCCTCCAACTCAATCACAATTAAGGTAATTAACAACCCAACAATATTAATTTAGAGTGATGAGATACTTAAGATACTCCAAGTACTAGATAATCAAGATTGTCCATAAACGGGGACACGGCTAACCATGATTAGGTTGTACACTCTGCAGAGGTTTGCGCACTTTTCCCCACAATACATGATCGCCTCCGTTGGATTTCTCGCACTACATGGTGTTTGAGAAACGGATGACCGAGACACAGTCTTTCAGAAACATTAACTCTCTACTCCAAGCAGACCATACCAAACCTACAATCCCACTACCTGTTGATCCACCTCTTCAAGAGCTTCACGTAACTTACTCAACTATGCTAGAGCCGATAATAGCTTGTGGCTGCACATGGAAGTTTCTAGCATGAATAGTCTCAGTTCCCTTTGAGCCTGGGTGGCGATCCATAGGAAGATCACACGGGTACTCCGGGATTTCAAAAAATACAGGCAACACTGGGTACTCCAGGTGCCTCAATCCACCCAGATGTGTATTTAAGTTGCCACCTTAAGTTGAACCATTAATTAACAATCTCACATCTGTCATGGATTTCACTCTGCCAAACCACGTCTACGAGCATAGCATAGCAATATAAGCAACTCGTAAGAGTAACTCCCAAGGGTTTAAATGCAACAGGGTAATAGGTTCTACCTCGTCAACTACTTCCCAACCCACATGTTACATCATAGTCATGCAATGTTTGAGGATTGGAACTAATGCATAAAAACTGGGTGATAAAGGGGTATGATCAAAGTGTTACTTGCCTTGCTGACAATCCGCGTAACCTAGAGACTCCAAATAACACGCTTCACACTCCGGGAATTCTATCACAAACAAACAATAGCATACATAAGCAATCAAGCTAAGAAGCACGGGTAAAACTCAAATAAGAAGATCTAACCAGAAAGTTCAACTTAAGAACTCCAGTTTGCAAAAAAAGAATCAAATCAAACGGAGCAACAAAACTCAAACGGCAAAAGAAACAAGATCCATTTACTAATCTGGACCTAGGTCAAATTTTACAGTAGCGAAAACTTGTGCAAGTTGGTTAAGAGGAAAGAGGGTCTCGAGACGAAGATCTAGGCGCTTGAATCGCCTGATTCCGACTAACGAGTGAAAAGATAAACTAGAACGAAAATAGGTTCAGAAATCACGATCAGAAATAACCGCGGAAAAATCCGAGAAAAGAAAACTGACAAACAGGCTAACGAACGAGCGTTCATTATCTGTAACTAACGAGCGAAAACCGTTCGCCAAAACGAACGTTCGGACGAACGTCCGCTAAAAAGAAAAACCGGAAAAAAACCGGTGAACCGAAAAAAATCAGTTAGGGTTTTCTAAAAAACCAAATCAATTTTCTAAAAAAACCGACGGCGATGGCGCGCTACCTCGTCGCATCCGGTGGGGTGCGGCTCCGGCGGGGCTGGCTGGCGGCGGG